>NC_030991.1:3023683-3135536 GCF_000149955.1 Fusarium oxysporum f. sp. lycopersici 4287
TCTTCCTTGATAAGCGATGTTCCAAGGTTCTCGCTGTCAACTTATCTCATGGCCTCGGTTGCATTTTGCTGGTGGAGGGGTAAGCTTGGGAGAGAATTGGCAGGGCTAGCTACAATTTCTTCTGTGTATCTCTACCGCTTCATGATTGGGTAGTTGCGGCAACGCTTGCTTGGGCTTCATTACTTTTTGAGCGGCAATCAGAATGTGATGAAAAGACAATTGAGCATCCCGTCATTGCTTGCACCGAGTTCTGTCGTTCGCAATGCGCAGTTACGCGTGAGTGCGGGGCACCCACAAACACCTAAAAGGGTAGGTGGGGGTTCTAGCAAAAGCAACAGGGGCGGAATTGACGTCGTTCTACCCGAATCCGGCCATCAGTCGAAGGATCGGTCGGTCATCCCGGCAGCCGAGGTGCCACCCAGCGGCGACGGATGGGTCGACCGCTTCCCCGATGGACTTTCCTACCTCTCAAAACAGATTGAGCGGAGCGCCACTGCTGACAACGCTCACATGCACGGGTCAATTGGCCGCTGCATCCACAATGAACGGAGCAGCATCCCCTAAAGTGTATTGTGGAGCCCCGGCGTACCGCGTACCGTGCTTCTAAGTCGTGTAAGCGGGTGAACTGAGCTCACGAAAGTTAGTCGGGGTACTGATATACCACCATAAGAGACCAGGAACACGATCATGATTTAGATGGAGACGCAGAAGCGGAAACTAGCACTCCCTTGTCTGGCATTACGTGGAAGCTCAGGTGGTTCAGGGGCCTTGCTGGTTGGACATGACACTCCTTATGGGAAAACGTCATGACTTGACAGTAATCCACAACAGAGTAACGGAAATACTTGTGATGTATCTAATCCTTTCCCGAAAGACTCCCTCCGTGGCTCTTGAAATGACCAGGCAGGCACCAGTGAGAATTGGAAGACTACAAAGAGTATCACCAACGAGGGGGAACCTGGAGAGCGGGCAGTATTGTGGGCAAGTTGTGCGATATGCTGCTCTTGTATGTATTGGAACTAGACAATTACTTAGTATCTTGAGTATCAAGAGTCCAGCTTATTATTTCACCATGAAATATCACGGATTGTTGATGTGGGATGACTATATCATTCGTCTTGGCTGGCACAACAGTCAAGGTCCCCAGACTCCCAACGGTTCATTGCAAAAGGCAAGACGTATACTTCAGTACTAGCCTTGTCGTTCCATTCATCCAAGCATCCATGGTCTAGTGCTACCGCGCGTCGCTTTCCCCTACTCCTTGACCCGAGATTATGTTTGCTTGTTCTCTTCCTCTCCTCCTTCCTTTCCGTGGCACCTCATCCGGCATCGACGCCCCCTTTCCGTTATCACCGCCTTTTGCTCGATCCTCGTTCCTAGCCATTCTAATTCACGGTCCATGACCTTCACTCATATTCCGAAACCGCCTGGAAACAACAACCTTAGATGGTCAGTCTCGTTCCGAATCTTCTCTCGTTTCTATACATATAAAATATTCCGAATCCCCAAAATACTCATGAGCTCTTTCCCTTCCTAACTTGGATCATCACCCTGAATCTCAGCTTCACCTCACACAATTCATCCGTCCAAGATTCTCGCAATTTCTCACTTCAGTTTTGGAGTATCATTGACTGCCATACAACATCGAGGTATTTTCAACCATACTTCGCACGCAGCCACTCCCATATTACCAAGTATTTCTTCCTCGGCATTATTAGCCTCCTTTACGAAACACACAAACCACTACATCTGCGGAAATATGGCCAACGCTTGTGCCCACCAGTTTCGGATGATCAAATCTGACAATACTCTGGTCCAGTGGATTTGTCAACACTGCCGCTCTGGTCCTCATTGGATGATCTGGGAATGCACATATTGCAAGCTGCATCTATGCCGGCCTTGCTCGCAGTCTTCTTGAGACTGTGTAGAAAGCTCCTCGGTCAAGTCAGTGCATGTCATTCACACACGGACTGGTTGTGACTTCAATGTGTTTTGCTGTGCGATTCTGTCATGCCTTGGCGGTTGGGGCCGACCTGACGGACATGGGGTCAAGATCAATGTAATTAGACAGACGGCTTGTCCATTTTGAGGAGGCTGACATGTTATATGAATAGAGAGAACAAATATTCAGGCCTCATTCTAAGTATAGTAGCGCGAAATTACCTTGATAAAAAAGAAGAAGAAAAATAGCAAGTGCCATTCGATGACCCCCGATTTGTTCCAAATTTGGTCGACACAGAAGTCGCCCTTCCTTTGGAGCAATGGCACTCCTTCGTAATCTAATTAATCATTTCCAAAACGCCATGTCATGATGATGATTACGATACGACTTTAATGAGTCCTCCGGACTGATCTCCAAGTCACGATAGGAAATATTCATCGGCCAACGATGGGGCATAGATCGTGGGTGCCCTTGATCGCCCATCTGATGGGGTGTCTGAGGCGGCGCGGGCATGGGAACAGGTCTTGGAGTATGGTAGCCAGGTGCGCTTGTGCCGCTCGAGAAGCTCGAGTTGGTCCTCAGATCGTAGCTGAAAAAGATCTCTCTGTAGGCCTTCAAGGATGTGCATGTCTGTTCGAAGTGCGCTCGTTGCCGTTGCCGACTGTCGCAAAAACTGGATCGTCTTGTGGAACAGTGTTCGGAGTAGTTCCTCATCTACGTAGGTGTGAAGGATTGGGTCACGGAATGCAGCGGACAGAATCAACAGGTTGCCCCATTGCCTAGAGCGTGGTTAGTTTCAGGTGCATCAGTTGAAGATGAAAGACTTACGCGTGAGCTGTGCCAAAAATATTGGTGATGATCGGCCTCCTATCTCCCAGACCGTGGAAAGCACGGGTGCTTTCAATGAGCGCTTTAATACCCTTCTTAGCCAATTCAACGACTTGAGGATCGACATCGCCATGCGTTCTGGCCTTGGGATGAATAACAGGTGCTGTGATGTCCTGTCGAAATTCGGAGCTGACGCTGGGAAAGTTGGGGCTCGATGCATGATTCTTAATTGAGTGCGAGAACTGCAGAATTTGTCGGATGAATGGGCGATAAGTGATCACCTGAGCTCCCCAGTACTTTGCCCGCAGTCTTGCTGCCAGAATATCATCTGCAGGGGGATCATCCTCTCTGAATGCAAAGCTGGGGGCAACCCAATGCATACCCGAGACAGCATCAGACACGACACCGACATTGCGGAACTTATCTTTGCCAGGTTTGGCCGGATCTTCAGGAGCGTAAAACATTCGGTGGATGCTGTTGAGGTGGGTACGCAAGTATAGCTGACCTGGGTAGCTGTCCAAGATGCGCTGGTTGAAACCTTCCAAGAGACTCATGTTAGGGTGCGGCATGTCATCTTCATACGAGAGCAGTCCTGATGGGGGAAGTTGCATCTCTGCAATGAGATCACTCTCGAGCTGCAGGCAAGTCCAGAACGTGAGAGCAAGTTGGTTATACTTGGTTTCCTGGATGAACTCGCTGTTACGCTTGATTCGTCGCATTTTGTCCAAGCTCCTGCAATATTGTCAGCCACTCCTGATCTGTGTTCTACTAAAACTCACAACACTTACGGTCTCATGATGACTTGAAGCTTGTGGCTGGCCCTGTGGATGAAAGCAAAGCTCTCCATTGGTCTGCCCAGCTGGCCATGATACAGCCCGGCAAAGATGTTAGCGTACACATTTTTCATGTTGTTGTACGCGCCGGCGTGGTTGCCAAGGATATCCGTAGCATATGCAAAGTACTCCAGGCCAGGAATTACCTCATAGTTCTTCTTAAGACTGTAGCCAGAGCGGAAAGCATCTGTGCCATGGATAGAGGATCGACGACTATGAATGTTCCGGTCTTGCTCTTTAGGTGATGGCAAACCTGATGAATGGGAATGAGATGAGTACACTAGAAGGGAGCCTTGATTGGGCGGAGGTGGAATGGCTCCATTGCGGAGGGCAGGGCTTCCATGGGGAAGAGGCTCTGTAAGATGGACGACATCAGGCACGTTATCACGGTGAAGGCAAACTTTACCCAAAGCCAGAACCGTGAGAATTAGAGCGGTGTGGATGGACCGATCTGGTCGACAAGTACGTGGTGGCGCTGGTGTGGGTGGCTCGAAATCATCCAGCCCTGGCGGTCGTTTTCTCTTTGAGCCTGCAACGGCCATGTTGGGCTTGTGGATTTGTGACTTTGCTGAGCGCGGTTGTGACGCTGTGAGGTTTTCTAGAAAATGTCTCACCCAATAATCCAAGAGCTTGGGTTGAATAATAGGGTGCATGTTGAGAATGTTTTCCTTAAAACTCTCCACGTACGCCCAAACTTTGAGCTCAGAGAAATCAGGATTGCCATCAACCAAAACACCTCCCTTGTATTCCACTTGGTCTGGAGGACTCAGTCCACCGAGCTGGCCCCAATCAGCTGCGGGCGAAGGAGATGCCATATCGGATAAATCGTCGGCCACATCCAAGTTGCCATGGTCGGTTGGTTCTCTAACATGTTGTGAAGGGTGGGAATCTTCACCTCGACCATACAATATCAGAACGCCTCTGTTCTGTTCTTGGCTGATGGGATATTCGCTAATGTATCGAACACCTTCGCGCTCAACGTGATGTTTTGTAAGCTCCCGAATGGAAGGCCATTCCAACAGCAGGCCTGCCAGAGTCGTATGGTTGATTGGAATCGCGGGCTCACCAGGGGGAACGGGTGGGCCTGGCTCTACCTCCATCTCTTCCTCAGCCATCATGCGCAGTGGCATAGGCTCTGAGGACGGGTGATCGCGATGGGCGTCATTGTAGCATCGAACTGCAGAAGCGCCTTTGTCAAAGTAAGGCGATGTTGGCGGCCGCGTGCACTCACCCCCCACTGGCGATCCAGCCTTGGCAGCTGATGTCGCAATATCCTTAGGCACGTGGGACTCCGTCTTGTTCAATCTCTGATTTGCTGGCTCCAGTTGGGATATAATCGAGTCAAGCGAAGTCTGAGCAGAACTGGGGCCTTGTACAATGTCGGCTTGAGCCTGATCCATCCTGTTAAACGTATTAGAGTTTTCCTTCAAAGTCAATGAGGATTTCCGCGAGACATACAGTTTTGGTCTGTGTTCGCTGTATATGCAATTCGCCCTCATTCTTTTGCATCTCTCACATGGCACCACGCCGTCGCACCTGACCTTCAGCTGTCGGCACCTGTTGCATGCCTGTCTCCAGTTAGAACTTGCTCGCTTCCACTCCCAAGACGCTCATACCTGACTAACTCGCTTCCTTTTCTTTCTTGCCGACGGATGCCCACCAGACAAGGGTTCAAAGGTGTTTAGGGAACAATCTTGAAGCTGCTCGCGGGACGTCTGACGGGTTACGGAAGTAGGCGCGCTATAGACATCCGGGGTTGGGGGCATAGAAGGCGCGTCTTCGTAATTCATGTGTTGCGGTGTATTATCTGGGTATGCGCCGGGCACAGCAGGAGTTAGGAGCGAGGGAGCTGGCAGATGTGTTGAAGACGTTCCTTCTGGCACATGGCCCGTTGATTTGGGTCGACATCCATCCTCGGTAGTATCTCGTTGTATAGGAGGATCTCTTGAGCCGCACGGAGGACGTTGCTGTTGGTACTGCCGTAGCAAATACTGATATTGTGGCGGGTTTTGGGGCTGCTGTTGCTGTCGGAGATGAACTAGAACGGGAGGGTAAGTATCGAGTTCACGATAGTGGCGATCGGGATTGCCATGTAGTTGCGCAGGTGCGGCGTGGGAGCATTTCGGCAGAGCTGATGACAACGTTAGACAGACCAAGGCGGGCAATGCTGAGGAGACCTAGAAGGGAGAAAAGAAGGGGTTTGTAAGACAGTACCAGTTGGAAATGAATATTGGATGTTGGCCATTTCGAAATCAGGCTGAGAACTTGTGGAATTTGGAGAGGTGCTGCGTCATGCGAGCCACCCGGCTGCCTTGTCAGGCTGCACAGCATTTTAAGTCAATGTCCTTGCTTTGTATTAGACCGGGGAAACCGGAGGGACGGGATTGACCCCTCGTTTGCAGAAATTACGTACATTCTGCTATCAAGGGGATGATGTTGATTTTCCTTTCTGCATCCATGGAGGGTAGCATGGCCGCGTGCTGTTGGTTGCTTGTCCGAATCCATATTCGCGCACTTCTGCCCCATAAGGCAAGGCGACGTCTCAGAACCCACAAAGCGTGGGGTGTGCCGTTCGTGCCTCGAATGCCATTTCAGCTCCAAGCTTGGACCCGCGCGACAGGGGTCTTTGATAGTGTCTCGCCACACCCTGTTTGTGCGGACGGTCTTCTACAATACATAACCAGGATGCTGAACAAGGTTGGCGCACGGGGCTGTTAGCGGCATGGTGTTGCCTCCAGGTCGTCATGTATACAGTGTCATCTATCAACGGTAATGCCCCCCTTGTCCCTGACATATTTCGCTAGCGGGCATTTGTCATTAGCAGGTGTTCATCGCGATAACAACCGACGCTGGGCCTGTAGGCGGGCGGCGGGGTACAGACAAAACGCACTAGCCGATTTCGATTGAGCAACATCGCAGACGTTTGTGTAGACGTTATCTCCAAGGGATCAAGACATGAATCCAGCCAGCACGAGTAATGACATACGTAGCATCTTCGGCGATGTGTGTACTTCGATACACGTTGCAGTGAAAGGTATATTACTTAATACCACCGCATCAAGTTAATAGAATCAAAAGAAGCTAGATCTTGGAAGTCGGAACTAGTATCTTCTGTATGAACTCATAAAAATAAGAACAGCGTCTATGGCGGTAATCTGTGCTAACTACACAACCAACTGCCCAGGTCCATCCGGGTATTTTCTCATCTCAACATTCTCCAAGTCTCGATCCTTACACCAGATTCCTGAAGCTTCTCCGTCGAAGTTCAGCTCCAATGGCTCCTCCACCGCTTGCCGCAATGAGAGCAATCAGTCTCGGTTTCCACCTCAGTCTTCATTACTTTGTACAATTCGTTGTGATCCTTCAACTGCTTCTTCAACTGGCCCATTTTTAAAACTTTGCAGACAGCTTCCAGTGCCTTGTCACGTTTCCCAGAGGCTGGTGCAAGGCACAAAATGAGAGTCTCCAGTAGGGGCTGTATGTCCGCGGGCGCAAGTCTTTGGAAGTAATCCACTTCGGTCTGTATAAGATCCAGGATGACATCCAGACAATTTTCTGTGGTGTAGTTTATTCCAGGAACTATGCCACCTTTCAAAGTGTATGTAGTATGCAGACAACCTGGCCCAAGGTAGATTGCCCTGTCTGTAGTCTGGACACACACTTTGCCATCCTCCAGCTCCTCTACTGAGTCCCGGAAGATATTTCGGGAATTTCGATATTTTTTCCAAACGGCGAGGTTGTGCTCAGTTGGAGGGTATAGTGCCCAGATTTTGACGCATCCCAACCCAAGAGCTGTTACAACATGATTGCCTTGGTCTACTCACCAGATCAGCCATTCAGTCATAACCAATTTTTAAGATCAGCTTTCCTACTCACCAATATGCAAGTCCGTCAAAGTGCCTGGGGGTGTTATGTTGCAAGTACTTTGCATTCCTGATTTAGTTAACTCATCATCAAGAAAAGTAGGCCTCTTTACCCATTGTCCGCAACCAATATTCATTGCATACTTCGCATTGGCCGGGTCAGGCCTGTAAAGCTGGTGCACAACATCTGCCAACATAGGAGGATTTTCTGGAGCCTCCGGTTTATTGACAGAGTAAACTTTCGTCTTGTATATATTGAAGTCGTCCAAAGCGTTATTGAAAATTTGTTCATCAGTAATCGCTGCATTCCGGCACTGGTTTGCGGGGAACAAATAAGGACCATTATAGGCATATGGTATCCTGTCTTTAATCTCCAGGGTTGAGAGGCCACCTGCTTTCATGATCGCTTGCTTGAATGGAGCTGCCATCTGGTGATGACTAGGGTCTGCAAGGAAGTTCGCAACTAATCTGTGCATCTCGAAGACCTCCTCTTCTTTGTGGCTTTTGTCGTGCGTCCCGACATGTCTCTTGAAGTGGCCTTTCACCGTCTTCATGCAAAAGAAGCATTCAGATCCGGATGGCATGCTGAGTTTTGGGGGCAGGAAAGCAAGTATGGCTAGTAGATCGCCGTTATGGATGGTGAATAGGTCTTGGAATGACTGGCAAAAGGGCTGGCAAAAGGGCTGGCAAGCGGACTGGCAAACGGGCTGGCAAATGGACTGGCAAACGGGCTGGCAAATGGACTGGCAAACGGGCTGGCAAATGGACTGGCAAACGGGCTGGCAAATGGACTGGCAAACGGGCTGGCAAATGGACTGGCAAATGGACTGACAAATGGACTGGCAAAGAAGAAGCAATGTTTCATCTCCCTTATCCCTTGCAACTTCCTTGGATTGTTGACTACCTGCTCCATCGGCCTGTCGTGCCAGTTGCAGACCGGTGAGGCTGCAGCTGCCTAGACATGGGGATACTATCCGTATCCCCGCGAGAAGCCCTGGGCTCTCTGCTCAGACGAGGCTGTTGGATCATCCCAAACCGTCCCCATCCCAGCCAGCCATGGCTGCATTCCGTTCTCTCGTACCCTGCAACTACTTCCCATTCGCAAACCTGCATTGCATTCGCAGGGGTCTAGAGAGAACGTCCAACAAGTCGCGCGTGCTACTGCATCCGTCCTTTGCCTCAAAAGAGAATGGTGATCTTTTACAATACAGCCTCGTCGTTTCACGGTCTATTCCTTCTTGTTGTCACTACGAGTTTAACCTACATAGAAAACATCTGGAGTTCCAGGACAACGACTTCATCAACTTCGAGTTGTTGAAGTTCGTTGTGGGGGGCCGCTAGTGCCAGGTTTGCATTAGGCTGATCGGAGGTACGTTCTAAGATTAGCGGCTGAGGGAACAGGGTTGCAGAACCAGGCAGCAGGGATGTCGCTGATCTCTCCATAGCCAACGCCCTTGTCATGCCCCCGTCCGGTTATTTTCCCTCTCGACCCCTGTCAGGTTCTTTTACCCTCTTGTCCCCCGTCAGGCTTTTATACCCTCCTGTCCCCCGTCAGGCTTTTTTACCCTCCTGTCCCCCGTCAGGTTTTTACCCTCTTGTCCCCCGTCAGGCTTTTATACCCTCCTGTCCCCCATCAGGTTTTTTACCCTCTTGTCCCCCGTCAGGCTTTTATACCCTCCTGTCCCCCATCAGGTTTTTTACCCTCTTGTCCCCCGTCAGGCTTTTTTATCCTCTTGTCCCCCGTCAGGTTTTTTACCCTCTTGTCCCCCATCAGGTTTTTTTTCCCTCTCGACCCCCGCTATGGGCAAGTATCCTCTGAAAGAGCTATCGTCTGAGGTCGACCAATTTCAGAAAGGTTTAATACACCTCACTGGTTCTGTAGCTGACCACCAGTATTTGATCAAGACAATAGGAAATTGGAAAAGGAGTCTGGAGATTACTGTCTGGTTTCGCTTTACCTCCGATCAATTGCGTTCGAGAATAGTCGAAGCGAATCATACAAATCGGTTGCGAAATCTTTTCGTATTTATATATCAAGAAACTGAAATCAAAAAAGACGACGAGGAGCAGCGAAAGAGAAATCCTGTTATACGATCGGAGCTTAAGAAATTCGGACTCATTGAACTGGTGTTTCTCGGCATAACGCTCACTGTTCTTCAAATCAAACATCTTACCGATGATGAGATCAAATTCATTCACGAATTTCTTCGGCAATGTATAGAGAACAACCACCTTGAGCCCTACTTGCGCCAGGAAAGATTTGTCACGGCTATCAAGAATGCGCATGTCATTGATCTCGTGGAGCAAGACTTTTCAGGTATGTTTTTGTCTGCTGAAAGTGAAAACCCTCAATCTCACCATAAGTAGACTTCCAGAAATTTAAGAAGGATATAGAGGCTCGAAACAATGAGCTTGCCAGCAAGAAGAGGAAAAAGGTGTCAGATAATGATCCAGGTACATCCGTTCTCATCATTAGTTGAGAGCATCGATGGTTAACACGTTTAGTTGGCGAATCTCTGCGCGCTTCATCTGTTAGTGCCGATGTGGCAGACGATGATAACACCTGCTGCTTTCACCATTTCCTCGCATCGCTTGGGTCCGCAGAAGATGAAGAGACATCATTATCTTCGCATCTCCCACAAATTCAAACACATGTGCAACAGCCAGCCAGTGATGAGAGTCACATTGAAAATTGCAGGAGCGAAGAAGACAGCCACTCAACAACGGATTTGGGGAGGAAAGGGGAGGACAATGAGAACGTAGCGAACGAAGGAGACATCTACGCAGCCCAGCCCTCGCAGAAGAGGGCGAAAACGGTCGTCGAGTCCCATGCCGAAGCGCCAATCGCTGGAAACACAGGAAAATATCATCAAGAGCGGCCAACTCCAAATGTCGGCCATCTCACTAGTGTCACCCAAGGTACGTTCGACCTCAAAAATCTTTTCACATATACTGAAGGCCCAGAGCGCAGAGAAGTTTCAGAGCGTCAATATGCCATTATTCACACCGAAAAAGCTATAGACTACTTAAACAAAAAAATGTCCGACTTATTGCCGATTGCAGTTCTCGCCAAACCTATTCCGACACACCAGTATTCAAGTTTAGTATTTTTTCCACCTAAAGACGAAGCCTTTCGAAACCTTTTTGAACAAAATCTTGTTGATTCACATCTTAAACAAAAGCCTTATCAACAAGGTATATTCACCCTTGAAAGCTTTCTCATATACACTAACTAAGCTGCAGGCATTGAATGGAAGGACATCCCTCAATCCGCTGAAAAAGTCTGGAAAGACAGAGGGAAAAGCCTGGAAATTGCAATGGGTACAATCGGTTCCCTCTACCCACATGCAGCGTTGGCAATTCTTCCCGACCTCCCGGGGCCCAATCATCTTCGTGTGATTCTTTATCAAGACATGACCATGTTTGGAGCCTTGGACGAACTGCCCACGATTCACAACAATTAATCAAGTTTTAGCCACACAAATCCGAGAATATTGTTCTTGAAAAAGGCTGGGAATGCTGATCTGGAATTTTCGCAACGGGAAATCATTTGGCTTGTCAGGATGCTTCTTGTTTTCATCGGGTATACAATAATTTTTGATACAGCCTTGGTCCGACCACCTGTAATTTGTTGTTGCTGTGGAATAGTTGGCTCGCAGAGATGCCACTTCAGTGGGTTTCAATGGAACTAGGAGCAATTCGTCATTGGGAAGACGAAACTCCAATGTATCGGATAAATATAGCTCTGGTACGATACACTCAAGTCCAAGAGTCGAAATAAGATCATGTTTGTTCAAGTAGTCGCGGACTTCCAGAAAGAACTGAGGGTCCACTTGACTCAGGTCAGGCGCTGAGCTTTCACGGAGTTCGCAAGGAACCCAGCCTTTTTCTTCGTTGAACATGATCTTCTGGGCACAGACTCCGATAGAGTCGAGCGTATTGTTCGCAATTCTTTTTGTCCAATAGCAACGACGTCCATCGAAGGTTTCTGTCTGTCCAACCAGATTGAACCCGTCCGGAACTTTGAAATGGCTGTGCAGAACCCACACGGCAAAAAGATCTTCGACTCCGAATCGTTTAAAGAGCAGTTCTAACTGCAGAGTGTGCTCCTCAACTTTCTCTTGAACCTTGAGTAATACATCGTCGGTAGGAAGCTTGTTATAGCTAAAAACATTAGCGATTGCGTTGTGAATCAAGGATCGGGAAGCATACTCCTTACGAGCCTGTACAAAATGTCCACTTGTGAGCGGCTGCTGAAGTACAGGAATCCGATCGTGGCAAATCTCGCGTGAACCCTTATCCAAAAACATATCTAGTATTAAGACCCGATGTGTATGGGAAACGAAGTTAAATGACGCGATTTAACGACATACGATCATAGGATATGTGTCGCATACAACAGCCGTGACAGTTGATTCAATAAAGGTACCATCGTGGGATGAAGGAGTGGAATTTTTTTGGGAGGTCGGGGGGCGGAGGTAACGAAACCAAGTAAGCGGGTCAGCACGTGTCATCAGACTTAGGGTATGATATCTCCCAAGCGGCACGGGATTTCTTGCATATCGGGGCCCTGCATATCGAGGCCAGAGCCAGGTGATCAGCTTGAGCATATGGTTGATAATGTGATCATCCAGTAATTCCCTCATACCCCGCGCAGTGTCGGTTCATTATCGACCATGACGTCATGTCGGCCAATGATCATGTCACACGACGACTACCCTACACCACTGGTGCCAAAAGGGAAAAAATGCTTCATTGAGACATTAGTTTCAAACAATATACCCGTTGACTGGCAATTCTCCCGCTCACTCGCATGATTATTATCGATGAGGTATTTCGACACTTCCTACGTCTGCTGATCATATGAGGAATATTCGAGCAGCCATGGAACTACCCTGAAGTATCGTTGGCGTTCGCATGCGGGCCGGCACGAGCCATTTTGCATTAAAAGCTTTGACGTGCATTCGCGTACTTTCTTCTTGAGAGGTCCAATGCCCTGTAGAAAGTGATTGTGCAGACTATGACGTTACTTCAGACCTGACGGTTATTGACAGGATACCTGACGGAGCGGAACGGGACGTCTATATCTTCCAGGAGAAAGGTATTTGGGAAATTGGACTTTGTTTGTGATGCATGTTGCTACAGTGCTGAATTTCACACTCTTTTATTATTATTATTATTTTACGCGTTTTGTGAGCATGAGATCACACAATGGATGAGATAAGATGAAATCATTTGGAGGCGACAGACAGCCGACCCCTCATTTACCCCGCCCATCCTCGAGCTACTGACGGATTCAGGATAGCGTCTGACTTGGCCTCCCTTGATTGCGAAGTGTAGAGCCGTATGACTTCATTGCGACTGCCCTTTAGAGTCGAAGATGTGGCATAACTCTTCGTTGTTATATCGCGAAGCCAGTCGGCAAACAGCATCGTGGTCGATGGAATCGATGAATGCTTGCTTCTGGCTGTGGAGTTGCTCAGGGGTGGGAGGATAGTGATCGATCGCAGTTGGATGCCTTTCGTGGAAAAATATTCGAAATATTCGGGACACTGGGCGCAATGCGCTAGCGAACCAGTTGAAGCATGACATTGATGGCATAATAATGGGATACGTGTTTGGCGTCAAATATGACGGACCGCGATGTTTTTTTCTTCGGCTAAATCTCGGCTAATAGCTACTCGCCCCCTTTTTTTTCCCTCTCATTTATTAGTCATTCATGGAGTTGTCCGATCATTGTTTGATAACCCAGGTAAGTTTCAACGCCGTACATTTTCTACAAGCTTGATTTTATAAAAGTCCGAGCTTTGCTTCGTCTCAACGAAGTTTCCGGGTTGATACACCAGAACGGCGACATGTGTAGTGTAGACTAAAGAGTGAGGACCTCGAAGTTTTCAGCTAACCAACATGCAGGTTCCTTTGGCAATTCGGAATTACCTGAAAAAATTGTCCTTTCGTTGGCGCAACACTCTGGTCAAACAATTTATGAAAACTCATTCATTAAAAAAACAGTTTGGAACTTCATGGTCTTTAGTGCAAGCGTGCCCCGTCAGCGCGGCTGTACGTGTTTTTGGCGCGAAACGGACACGACGTGGAGACTGGGGAATTGGCGATGAGGAGTCAGCATGAAGCTCCAGCAACTTCAGAGGAGCATTGTTACGGCTGGTAGTATTTCGAACCCTCATCAACATGAGAGTCATGTTCAAGAAACTATCTAGATCCAATGAAGAGGTTCTGACTCTGTTTTAATACCTAATCTCGCGCTTCTACTTGATCTGAATGACAAAGAAGCCGGATCGCGTCGTAGCCAAGATGCCGTACGCTGCCCCCGAGAGCCCCGGCAAATTTATCTTGATGTTTTTCCTGCAACTTCAGCACGTTGTAAAAGTGCGACTCGCGTATAGCGCTGCAACCTAATACTCATTCCCGCATCGGACCGTCTGAATGGGTTATAAACAGCTCTCGCCTGATAGTGCTATCTGGGCCTAGAGGTGACGTACATTGCTCTGTTGTGAGTCGAGACCTCTCCCTGGGCCATCTCGGACCAGCCAGGTCAACTTCGACTTGCTGTTGATGCGCCTGCGCGTTTAGCAGCTGATCCCCATGGCCAAGTAGGGGGGAGAAAACTGCGCTAACATGACGAGGTACCACTTGCCTCCATGGCTCACATCTGGTGTGCATGCCAGTCCCCATTCGGCATGATGGGGAAGATCTACATATGGAACACGGGAGGTGGGGGCGGTCCGCATTCAGGGCAAGCATCCGGCGCCGCCGTTCGGACCCTGTTGATGACCATTACTGCTAAGTATTTAGCTACCACGGCATTTGGAAAATGTAGCGAATTGAGCGACAGACGAGATTATCCATGTCTCAGTATCCACGCTTGAATATACGTGCCTCTACTTCATATCCCGGGGTACCGCCCTCTTGCTGATTCCTCGTCCAAGAGTTTAGCCAATTACCGTTGCTGTTATCTCAAGACTACTTTATGCAGGGATGTGCCAAGCTTCATGCATTCGCTAAAGCCATAAAGATGGTGTCACCAGACAGGGAAACCTACCCGGGAGGTCAAAATCGAGCCAGAAACAAGCCCCTTTCTGGTTTGGCGCAGTGAGAGATATGATTGAGCAATTGAAGATGCATTGAGTTGCAAGGGGCGACATCTACCGTCCTCTTTGTTTTTGCTTCTGGTGGTTCACACCCACGTGTCTCGAATGGCATGTTTGACTTATATAGTGGGAGTGCCCAGCCAGCATGTTTAGCTGTCTATCACCATTGCTGCATTATTCCATTCTCAATTTCGAACTTGTCTTATTCTCAAAGCTCCTTTCGTAGACAACCATTCCCTACACAAACCCTCACCCTAAAGTTTCCTTCCGACTCAAGGGTATCAGATCTGCCTCAACTATCTGGCACTGTTGAGTCGCACTTGAGATCGGCCATCCTCGTGTACGACGTCAAGATTCTTGCGCCAGCACTCGAAGCAAGCGCGAACGCCACATTAGCTCCGACAAGAATCCTCTGCCAGCCCCTCCTCAGGGCCAATTCGGTTCTACTACAACTGAGTCACAATCGACTGTAAAGTCCATCACAGCTTCAGAGGGCTCGCCACAACCTTCGCCCCAAAGCCTTCCCCGAACCACTGTCGTGCGTGGCTTTTCGCCTTCCCAGATCCCTCCTCCTCAAACTATTCCTGGTGCTGCTCAATCATCAGACGCAATTCCTGAGCCCAAGTCGTCGCCTGCTGCCAAGGTGGTGCAACCAAAGAAGACCGCTCGCTTTGCGCTTGATGGCTCTTGTTTGTCTAGTGAACAGGACCAGAGCCTCAGGAACAGCAAGCCCATCATTCCCATCATCAAGAAGCCCGTGTTCCAGATCGGTGGCTCCTCTGAAGAAGACGGCTCAATCAAGAGCGCCATGGCTTCATCACGACCTGGCTCGCTGCTCTCTGCACGCAAGAAGCAGGCCTCGTTCAGCAACAATGTCATGACACGAACAATTGATGATGAGGCAGCTGTTGACTCAGACACCGACGACTACATCGACGAGAGCGCCATCGATGACGATGACGACTCTTCGGACTGGGAGGACTCGATGGAAGAGAGCGGCAAATCCAGCATGGACGACAAGTTCCTCCAGCGAGTGGATTCCAAGCCCAACTTGACCTCGCGACGATCGCTCATTACCCTCATGCTTGCCCAGAACGATCGCGCACGCACTCTTGGTAACCACGCTTCTCAATCGACTTCAGCTATTCCACGATCTCGTATGGCCCACGGCCCGTCACTGGGTGCCTCACCCAATGACTCTGACGATGCTCCTCTGATGATGAAGGGCATGCGTGGACCCGGTCTTAAGCCTATCCATCAAGTCCCTAGGTCTAGTGCTCAGCCCATCATGACCGGTCCCAACCAAATCCAGTCTCAAGCTGCGTTGTCACCTCGCACTACTCGTCGCAATATGTTGGCGACTGAGTTGACTGAGTCTCTTCGACGTCACCTCCTTTGGGAGCGACAACAGAAGTCGTCGACAGTCAATGCCGTCCTCAAGCGACACCATACATCACATGATGTGGCCAATTTGAAGCAGTACCCGGAGAGGCCTTGCATGAAGAGCGAGCATGTGAACTCGAGCAGCCAGAGGCAGTACTTTTCCGTTGAGGCCAACCGCGGATACCACTCCAGCGGATGGTGAATATTCACAGATCTATATTAATACAAATTGTACATAAATTTCGATAGCAGGGCAAATTGCATTGAATGTCTAGCTAGCGACCTTGATACTATCTTCTTCTGCTGATAATAATTTGGGATGCATCTTGGGACTTTGATGCCAAGGTCGGCGCTCTTCTACCGTGAGCTGTACCACGGAAGCTTGAAACGAGGAAGTCGTGGTTGAGTTACTCCAGATAGCCTCCTCATATACTTCAAGCTGGGTCGACCCGGGTGAGAATGCTACGAGTCAAGAATGAGAATGTTCCCAGATAGTAATTGTATACAAATCACTACGGTGCAGCAGGGACTTCAATAAAAGCTGATTGCTGTTGCGTAGTGTTTCGAGAGGAAGGGCTATCGTTGCATGTGAATTAGCAGCTGCAGCGATTATGCTTTCTACATCTCTACGCTTTCAATTGAACCGGCCGTTCGTCTCTCCGTGTCTCTCCATTGGGCTAAGCGAAATAGTAACTGCCTTCGGGCTCCGTGGGCTCAAAGCACCCAAACAGCTATTGAAGTCGTGCTTTCGGCCATCATACAAGTTACTCCACATCTGAGACGATCAGGTCGGAAGCACCCCTACCCTGACTGACGATAGCCGGAAGAAGAAACCAACCCACGGGCCTTCGTTACAGGGGTCCAGGTCACTGACCATCGAGGACAAAGAGTGGGGCGTAGTAATGGATAAGGTGTTCGCAGGCATGCATAAATGAGATGCAAAACTCTAAGCAAGGGTACGTTCAACCGAAGGGGAAAAAGAAAGAAAGGCAAGAGTACTAGTGCTAAAAGTAACTACTTAAGAGGATGGACCACCGAGGAGCGAGCAAACTCCATGGCGACTGCATCGATATCAAGCCAACACTACTCCAAGACTTACCAAGCCTCTGTTCAGAACCCTTTGATTTATTATCGTTTCTTTATCAAATTTGCGCATTATCTAATATCGGGACGAAAAGAAACCACTGGCGTCTGAAATCTCGTCAGAAATCAACCCGCGAGCAAAATGTTCAAAGCTTTAGTGACAATATCGGCTTCATTATTGGAAATCCTGAAACATATGTTGTTAGAACTCTCCTACCTCTTGAATTTTTGCAACCAGGAACGGCGATCCGAGGAAATTGAAAATTGCCACTGTATGTATTCTTCTAACTGAGGATTATCAGAGAGATAACCGAGAACAAAGCATCAAGCACACGATGTCTTGTTGCTATGGAATCAGGCCTTTCCCGTACATCAGAGACGCTAGCACTTTCCGAGGCGCCAGGGACACCAAATTTTCCCCAATCATCAGTCATTATAGCTTCCTCACAGACATCAAAGGCCCCAGTAACCAGAGTACTGGTTGTTCCTCGCGGAGCTGAGCTTGAAATCAAAGACGAAGGGTGTCATATATCTCCTGTACTATCATGTCTGGACAGTAACAGAAAGACAAGCGAGAACAAGGCATCAAGCTCAAAAGGTCTTGTTGCTCTTGAGCCGGAACCTTCCCAAATACCAGAGACTGGAGCAATGCCCGAGACGACAGGGAATCCAGCCCATCCTCACACTTTAGAGGCTCAAGCATCTGGGATATCAGTTGTTCTTTACAAACCCGATCCCGAACAGGCAACTGACGCCGCGGATTGGCAGACGCCTCCGACAGTGGTGGTGAACCCTAAGCTTACATGGTATGATGGTAATATGATGGAGCTCGAAATGCCATCTGAGAGGGTCTTATATGGCACTGAAGCGGTTTCGGATTTTCCGGGAATCAAGGCTTTTGTACCTATTGATGGTTCTACTAAAGCACCTGGAGATATCAAACTTATAAGTGTGACGCAACTATTTTACCATGAAAGTATTTCTCAAGGTATTCGAAGGAGTTTGGCGACTACGAATGTCACTATGGAGAAGTTTAGTAAGTGGGAAGAAATTAAATCTCGTATAGGGCATATTTAGTCAGATACAAGTATCTAGTTATTCGTACCTATCTTCGCATCCTACCATCGTTATATACATAATCTTTCAGTCGCTGAGTTCAAAAAGAGTGTATTGTACAACCATTCAGCAACATCTTCCAAAACAGAGGCGTACTAACCAGCAAGCACATAGATAGAAAGTCTGGGAGAGGGCATTGTACCTATGAGACGAGGTCGAGGCGTGCTGCAGAAACGGCAACTTCAACGGCGTTGCGGAGAACACCCGAAACCCACGATCAATGCTGCCAAACACTCGGAAGCTCCAGACTCTGCCCACAATCGGAAGACCTATAGAAACAAGATTGTTGACGTGCCAGTTAGGAGACTAATAGTGACGAACCCAAGCATAAGAAGCAGCCAAACGAGAGACATGCGTTAGCTGACTGCAGGCATTACGTCAAACTGAGGATCCATAGCGATGCCGGGAGATATACTCAAGGGGCTAAATGGGCTAATAGAAATGGCATTGGTTGGTTTACTCTATCCTCGGCGTTCTATCAACAAGTATCGTTTGACATATGATGGAATAGCGCATGTTACTTCGGTTGTGCAGTCCACTTTCGACGCTTGACTTCTACTTTATGCTCCAATGGTTCTGAAAGATAGGCTAGCAACAAGATGGCGGACAAAGCTACACGAGCAGTATCGCATGGCCAAGCAGGGTCTTTGCCAGCGTGTTCCTCAATTTACCACACAATCGTCATAGAGAACTTTCGCTAAGAATACAGATCCCGCGCTCGTCTTCGCCGCCCAGTGTTTGAATGCATGCCCTCCTGGCATATCCCCTCGCATCAACCTAGGACTGTCCATTACCAGAAGAATCAGCGCGAGACCATTGAATTTGCCTCGACACTGTCCGATTGAACTGTTGGATCCGGCTCGTCGTCTACGAGACAGTTGAAGCTGACATGTGACCATCCGTCCTCGTCCGCGTCTGCCTCTGCGTCCGGACCTGCGTCGCTGCCCTTCGTATGTTGCAGATCCTTCACGCCTTGCACTGGAAGTGTCGTCCACGCCTCGGACTCGGTAGGCTCGGCATCATCAGTGCTCGATAGTTCCTCAACAGCCGTGATGGTCTTCACAGTACGGGTGGTCTTCCTCAGCTCCAGATCGAAAGCCAAAGTCGCGTCATCTTCATCGCCCTTCTCTGCTATTATGCTGAGTGCGCCGGTCGGGTCAGTGCAGCTACCAAGATTCTCGAAGCGAGCCAGTCGATTGCCTCCATTGGACAGCAACCTGCGCAATTCGAGAGACCGATCGACCACGTCAACGCCACAGGGGCACCGAAAATCGTGAGCCTCCTCCTCTGCGTTGCCCTCAGTCTTCTCGTCGACAACTGTAGCCGCGCCTGGAGCAGCCTCAGCGTTCTTCTCCTCATTCTGTCTCTCCTTCTCTTTCCGCATTTCCTCTGTCCTGGCCAATCTCCCCTCCTCCTCCTTGAGTTCGACAGCGTGGAAAGAAGGATCAACAAAGACGACTCTAAAGCCGCTGTCGCGCTCGATGATTTCCGGCATCATCTTGCTTGGCCCAAGCTTCGGCACCGATGAGGCCCCGGGCACACTGAACCAAGGGCGTCTTTCTTCGTCGGTTTTGAGGTCGAAGAAGTCGCCGCTTAGCTGAGTAGCCAGACGCAAGATCTGGACTTGCCGATCATTCCACATCTCGAGGCTCTCGACATAGTCGAAAGCCTGTATCTCGTCGAAGCTGTATTTCGACTGCTTGAGCCAGCCTTTGGGGAAGAGGGGGGGATCACGACGAAGTCCTTCCTGCCTCCGTACTTCCTCCTCTCCGACTTCTTGGGCCAGTCGTGCCTCCTCGGCTTCTCCCGCCTTCTGCTCGTCTTCCAGTTGCGTCTTCTCAGCATCTTTCTCCTTCGTCTGTGTGTCGCTGTCTTGCTTTCGCGCATTTTTGTTTTCGCTCTCCTTCATCTCTACTTCTGCCGATGGTGCCTCCACGGCTTCTCTCTTTGCCTGCTGCTCTTCCTGGGCTTCATCAGCAACAGATTTCGTCAGAATGTGATACTCCGCTTCATTCCCTGACGCGGAATCTGTTAGAACACCATCCTTTGCTTCGCTATCCGTCTTGGCATCCGTCAGAGTCGTCTCCTGTGCTTGTTCCACGGCTGGAACCTCTGCGGTCTGCACGGCGTCTTTGGTAGGCTTCTGTAGAGACTTGTCACAAGGCCTAGATTCAGCCTCGTTGGCGAAGAATAAGCCCGTAACCAGATCATGCTCCCGCAGGAAATTGGCGTACATCCTCCGCGAGCCCGGTGCCTTGGTGCCCCCGTCCTTCTTGTGCGTCGTGTCACTGGCTGTAGTCTCCTCTGTCGTGGCCATGGACTCTTCCGCTGCAGTCTGACTCCCTTCCGTGGTGACCGTGGCGATTCCCGTGATGACGCTATTGTCGTCCGTGGTGACTGTACCGGCTTCCGGAGTGGCCGTGGCATCTTGAGCTGTGGCCTCTTCCGCCGTAATCACTCCCATCGTGGCCGTACTCTTGGCGCGTTCTGCCTTTCGTTGCTCCTCTGTTTCGCGAAGGTATGTCTCGATGTTGTCTTTGGTACTGAATGCATACTTGCCGAGCCTCTCTCTCTCGTTGAGCGGCGAGAAATCTGTAATGAGTTCGGACTGAGAAGCGCTCTCCAAGGCAGAGGCACTTTGACTCTCGTCCTGGCGCAGAATCAGGTTGAAGTAAGGCGTGAGAGCCTCTGCGTGGAAAGCCGGACCGAACCATTCCCTCAGGGCGGGCCGCGTCTTTAAGGAGCGCATGAACATCAGGATCACCAGGATGAATCTCCACACCCCTAAGCCACGCGTATCTGCGTCCTCCAAGAGATACGGGACCATGGTGTTGATCAGTTCGATCGTTGCATCATGGATATCCCTCGCGTTGGCCATGGCGTCAGAATCGGAGCGGTCCTCGTCCGTCACAAGGTCGGGGGCAAATTTCGCCATCATCGGGCTCCATCTGTTATCAGCAAGAGGAATTCCAAGCAGCAACAGGCAGAGCAAGAGGCCGAGTTGGGCGCTGCAAGTGGTCAGTTAGAGACAAATGTAACGCGATTCCGTGGGGCCAGCACATACCTTGGACAAATTCTAGATGTCTTGGCAGGTCCACCGACCTTTATTTTCTCCAGTGCTGTATAGACAGTCTGGAGATGATTATTCCTGCTCTCCTCATAGCCGTTTGCCTTGAGGGTCTCAGGCTCCAGAGAAGCAAGAATCAGGTGGGCAACAGCGGTAAGGAAGTGGTCCTGGTCGGTCTGGGGGATGCTGGCCGGCTTCTCAGCTGCCTCCTTATTCCGGCCAAAAATCGGGTTGATAACGGTCAGCAAGGACTCCCGCGCGGCGTAAAACGGGGTTTTGACGACGAGAGACTTGATGTAGTAGAGAAACCTGGACACATCAGCGTCGAAACTTGCGTCAGGCGAGGAGAAACGGGGCTGGACCAAGATGGCCAGGTGATGGTAGAGGCGGCCGACCGTGGGATCATCGTTCCGGGCCTGAGTGTACTCTTCTCGTGCAGTGTTCCTCCAGCACTCCCTCACGTTCATGTCCCTCTCTTCAACGGCCATTCTAAGCAGCAATTATCAGTCTCTGTTGGCACACCTGTCCATCGTATAGTGGACGCAGCAGGGGTGGCGCTTCTACTTACCCGTATCGTGCTAAATCTCCTTTGCATTCGACCCAGGTGAGACGGAAGCTCGGGACGGTCTCGCTCATCAAAGATATTATACCATACGCCAGTATGATGAACTGCTCCATTATATCCTGAGATTCGGGAAGTCGTGTGCGAAGGACCTCGAGAAAGGAATGTATTCCGTGCTTCCACATTCTTGCCGGCATGTTATACTTTGCTGCGAGCCCACGGAGCGCTGGCGATGCCGAGGGGTGCTGCGAGGCCAACAAAAAGTCGTAATGTTCGTGTAAGTTTGTGCGGTGCAGCGCAATGAGAGCTGCATACTGCTCAATTCTGAGACTACGGATCCATCGACCGGAGATCAGCACCCAGTATTCCATGCCAACCTTTTTATACCGGCTCTGATCACTCAGCGGCCTCTTATCAACATAGATTGGCAATTCAGTCGCGGGCGTCTTCTCAGACTCAGACTTTGTCTTCTCGTCGAGGGCAACAGCGTCGACTGCTGTATCCCCCGTGTCTTTGCCTACATTCTCGGGCGCAAAGTCGGCCTCTTCAGCGCAGGTCTGGGGCTCCGGGGTGGATGGACTGGCGTCCTGGGCTGAATTCTGTTGGGTGGCGTCGGCCTCGAGAGCCGTATCTACATCCGCTTCAGCCTTCACAGGAGAGGGCTGCGGCTCTTGGGCGGATAGGTTGGCGTCATGGTCTGAAAGCTGCTGGATGGTGGCGGCCTTCTCGGGAGCAGCATTTACGTCCGCATCTGACCCCTTGAGACATTTTTTCTCGGGATCGACATTCTCGAGAGCAGTCTCTGCCTCTTCGGGAATTATCTTCACAAAATTCTTCTCTGTGTCCACCTCCTCGTGAGTCATCTCGGGTGCGACCTCCTTAGAAGCGACGACTGCCTTTTCGGAAGCGATGTCTGCCTCTGTGAGAGCTATCTGTTTAAAAGTCTCTTCGGTAACCTTGGAGGTAACCTCTGCTTCCTGAGCAGCTATCGCCTCGGGAGCAACCTTCTCAGAAGCCTCCTCCTCGGGAGCTGCCTTCACCCCCTCAGGAGACGTCTCCTTGAGAGCCGTCTGCTGCGTGCTGCAAGAGGGAAGGAGGCTGGAGCGAAAGTGGAGGCAGAGAAGGAGGTCGCATAAGTAAAAGCGTTGAACCATGTTCCAGAGGCGATGTCGGCCCGCGTGGATGCATCGCCAAAGGGCCCAGAGGCCCAGAGCAGGCTCTTTTGTTCTGCTTTTGGCGGTCTCGAGATCGCGCAATAACTGGTCTACCAAGTCGTATCCAATGTCGAGGTAGTGTTTCCCGGCTATCACCTTCTTGTGAGCCTCTTCGCCTATTTCGGCCACATTGACGGCGGCCAGCTTATTATACTCAGGCCATCCAAGTTTCTTGGCACGCAACTCCAAAGCCACCTGGAATCCATGCAGATAGTCCTCGGGGTCGCCAACGTGCGGAGCTGTCTTTTCAGACACGGGCAAGTCCTTGGCTGATTCGAGAGTCCAAGGCTTCTTATCTCCCTTTGTGGCGTCCTTCTGAGCCTTGACGTACCAAAGACGAACAGTTTCAGCTGGGTTCATATTGCCCTTTTGAAGCAGTATCAATTTGGCCTCTGGGATCGTCAATAGGTAGTCGGGGATGTGGAGCGGACCGTCTGTCCAGGGCATCTGGCCATCGTCGGCTTCTATGCATTCCTTTTCTACCGTCGCCAAGGCGTCATAGATACCCTTCACTTCGGCCACCAGTTGATCGTTGGTAATTGGACACGTTTCATGCTGCCTGATCATCTTTTCAGGGTCATGCAGTGCGTCTTGATTGTCGGTCTTGACGACCTCGACCTCCGTGGCGACGGCATTGGCAGAATCTCGTCTCTCGCCAGTGACAGTTGCTATATTGTCATCGCTGTCGTCCACTTTGGTGTTCTCGTGGCTCTCAATACCAACGGCGTCACCCTTGTCGGGCCGGGGAGACTGCGATGATGCACCATCGAGCTCTGTCACAGCCAGCACCTCCGAAGTGTCTTGAGATACGGAGTCGGTATCAGTCTTGACGTACTCGTCAGGAGCATCTTCTGATGCGCCGGAAGGCTCGACCCGCGACGGGACCTCGGACTTATCTGGACCACCACCCATGATGGAGTCTCGAATAAAAGGAGTCTGCCAGAAGAGCGGCAGAGCTGTTGTAGCTGATATAAATTCAAAGGAGGAATCTCGGTTTGTGAATAGTGAGACTTGTCGCGAGAGGTGCGAAAATCCGAGCAAGAAAGAGGGAGTGCACGAGGACGAGGGCAAAGGTTTATAAATAAAATGAAAGGTTGGAAAATCGGCGTTCAGGTGGTCACCTCCCTGAAGTGCAGCCTACAAAGTATGCCAAATAGGCGATACTTTACGGCGCCGAATATAACGGTTGTATTATGTTTTGGTTGCCTTCTGGATGCCTTCTTTGCAGCACCCAGCAACACAGGCACACCCCCTACCCCCATCCCCTTCTTCTCCACCCTTTTTTCAACCCCCTTTGACAGCATGGCAAGCCCGAAGACTGGGGGCCTGGGGGCAAAGTCCGAGTGCTGTCAGGCAGATTCGGCAGAGCGTGTTTCAATTCATCGAATCACTTGAAATCACAACGGCCAAAGTCCCAAAGAATCGCCAATATTTGCTCGTGCAAGTAGCCCGCCTACAAGTAACTGCCAATCAGCACTGACATACACTGGCCAAAAGGAACCAGACTGTACAGTTAGAAGGCAGGCGGACCGCGACGTAAAGTGTGTTCGTGTGCCATTTGAAGGATCAGAGATAACTCACGAGGTATACGGTCACTCCTACAGAGACAGGGAAGCAACCGATGCCTGGTACCTTGTACTCTGTTTTCCTTTTTTGGGGCACTGCCTGGCCAAACATACACCGAGAGATTGAATAATTCGCGCAGGTGGAAGGCTTGTGCAGGGCCTGGTCGTACGAGGCGAGTCTTCGCCGTGTCATCGGTGTCACACAGTCTTCTTTCTTGCCGTGGGTTCCACAATACGACCTGTCAGCCTCATGCTGCGGTGAGTTGTCCCCTTGCCTAAAAGTGCCTAAAGTAAAGTGCCTATGTCCGGCCCCGAAGCTTTCTCGGCCGCTATAAACAAAGAGAGGCTTCCTCGGCGATGGAAAAAGAAGGTGTAGTGATGGATAGGTCAGGGGCAAGCTCACGCACAAAAATGTACATCACTTTCGAGTGGTCGCGATAATTTAGATTGATTGGGCGATAGAGGAAGCAGGAAGTATCAAGGATGCGTGCAAGGCAAAACGCCTGTAAGTGATCGGAGCCCAATGGTCACATGCGAGGTGAAAATAGCGGTCGGTTGGGGTCCTTGGGGAAGGTTCGTCCTATTATGTGTTGGTTTCGGGCGTCTGGTAGGTTAGGTGAATTATTCTTCTGGGAAGGTGTTGAGGGAACTTGGTGCGCCTGAGGCCGCAATCTTGAGATGAAAGTGGGGTCTGCGGCCGTAGGAAAAAAAAAAATTAATAAAAACAATAACTTTAAATAAAATTTAAAGTTTAATATATGTAACAACTAATTGTGACGGTGGTTCCCAATTATGGATAAACTAAGCCGTGCTAGGTTTATTGTTTGCAGATTGCGTAGGGCGTGATGCTGCGCGCTGTCGAAGTGTCACGTCTCTTGATGGTAGATTCAATGCGTGTTAGGCTTAATCAATGTAAAGAAGTTTTATTGATAGCTGGTGAGCTAGTACCTATGGAAGTGCAAATGAATGTGATCTATATACTGAAGGTGCTTGGTAGTAATCAGTGAGGTCGTTGTGAGATCGGTGGTGATCACGTCAGGTCAGTACTGACTACAACGGATCAGCTATGGTCACGAATCCTCGGCGCTGATCTGGCTTGGTGAAAGGCGGCGTTTAGAAATGACTGTAAAAGCTTCTTGCAAGAGTGTTCTGGGGATCCTCTCGCGACGATACTCGGTTCCAAGCCCATCGCCTCTTGGTCCTACGCGCTAGGATGATGTCATAATCGTAGTTTTGGTCGCCGTCGAGTAGAGCATAATTCGTGGTCATGCGCTTCCATTCCGTCTGCCATCTTTTTACGTCTGGGGTTTGAATCTTGACTCTCTCGTCCTCTGGCAAATTATCGATATCCAAGGACAAGTTGTCAAAAACATCCCACTGATCGTCAAAGTAAATCCCGATAGCTTCAAAAATTTGACAGAAGGCGGTAATGCCGCTGCGTAACAACTGAAGTATGAGACTGTCATACCCGGTAAACAGATTTTGAAACACTCGATCTGGCTGCCAGTGTTCTTCAAACTCTTTAGTGGGAAGGCGTTTGGATTTCCAAATGCATTTCTCGCCGGCTCTTAACGATCGCCGAATATCGTCACCCTTTTTGCCAAGAAATATGCGAAAGTTTAGAATCGTGGGCCGGATGCGGCGCAATTTGAAGACCATATCTCTGCGAGGTGCAAAGGCTTGTGTATGTCTCCGTCGTCGAGGAAGTCCACGGGAGCGTGTGCATCTCTGCTGTTGATACAAGCACGTGCGATCAGAAAATTGGTAGCCAGGCATGCTGTAAAGTTCCGATGTCGAATATTTTGGCATGAATGTGAAGGCCGTGTGGACTACACTGAGGCCGCTTGGAATTGAACGGCGAAGGAAGTAAAGCATCAAATCGAAAGGCACAACGAGCTTTCCCGAGATATTGCAGCCTGTGAGATACAAGAGTAATTCGAAAGAAGGGAAAAGTGATCGTGGAGCGTGGGGATGTTGGACAACTTGAAGCGGAGTTTCAGTCATTTCCACAACTTAGAGCCCCTAGCCCATAAATATATTCAATTAAGGGGTTGGTTCTCCGGTATCCCTGCTGGTGTACTCCTGGAAACCCCGAATTCCCAGCCACATTGCAGCTGCTTGTGACCGCAAAAGCTCACTGGAGTTGTGGCATAGGCTCGTTCGCCTTGACGACGAATTCTTGGCCCAACAGCTAGCCGGTGACGAAGAAAGCGGCGGGGCAGTGTTCAACGTCACAGACAAATTCGAGGCTATTTCCCAAGGCCGCAGGTTTGAATGCTGCGACACCAAAAACACAAGATACCATTGACCCAACCAGCAACAAAGGCACGATGAAGGGCTAGTCCTAACTAGGCTAGGCTGGACAGGTCACCGTCTACAATGCCCCAGTATTTCCGCCCTCGACGGATGACAGGCGCCCAATCTCAATTATACTGTTCCGCTATTCGTATGAACTGATTTCATCAGGATGCTTGCTATCATCTTTGTTTCATTTCGATCGCCTTTATGACTTCATGATGTTGCATTGTCGTGCAATGGAAATAGGACACAATGGCCTGGCCCCTGTCAAGGACATCTAGAAAAATCCGATTCGGGTCTTTCCTGTTAGCCAGCGCTTCTCGTGTACTCAATGCAATGACTAGCTTCAGAGATAACAAGGACTGGTGTGACGAATGTACCACGGTACCGGCCGCACCGTTTCTGACGGAGATGCCGGTGCCGACGCGAAACGTGCGCAGTCATTTGAGCCACCTCGTGCTACGCGTCTGATGTGGAATGCATCCGTGGTAAAGCGCGTTCAGAATACGCGAAGTGGGGGAAGGCGATGGATCACTTACCCCAAAATCAAGACCCCGCCCGCGTCATTTCACATCAGCCCCTCATCGCCTGTGTCGCCCCCATATCATCCTTACAGCAATGTGACCCTTGCAGAAGTAGAGAATAAAGGGTTTACAAGCACAAGGTCGCGCAAAAGCTTCCTTCCAAACTTGGACTCGCGCCAGCGTCTTCCACCCCCAGGCATTGCTAAACTATGGCCCAGGTGTACCGAGACTGTCAGGCCCCGCTACCATAACGCTTGCTCCACATTTGTCGGAACTACCCTACAGCCGCTCACCATCACCCCTCTAGCTTGATACTCAACTCTCTCCTGTAAAAATTCTTTCTTGGCACGCACTGTTAGTGCGGTGCTAGGAGCGGGATTTTCTGCAGGCCACGCGACCACACAAAAACTGCGGGGACGCTATCGGCTCCCTAACAGCAGTTTTCAGAGAAGGAATTTTGGAGAGTTCGCCTTCTCTGACAACACCTTTGTCGGATCTAATGGCGGCACCTCAGAACCAGAACGCCTTAGATATCGGAGGGCGATGCCCCGGGCATTCGTAGCGACATCCTTCCGATCAACGACGCCGATTGCGATGGGTTTTTCTCCTTTAAAGGCAAGCCGCACCGTCGGCCTCTGATCCCTTCCCGAGGTTTTTCCCTGCCGCCGCGACAGTCGACTACGAGCTACAACTTGGTTACTGGAGATTGTGGACTGCGTCAGCAGATGTAGTGATGCGCGAGAGAATTCTGGTCGGTGGAAAAAGTTCGACAATAGATTGCCCTCGAACCCGCTGACGGGTGACGGGCTTGAGAAATACAGCACCTTTTGTGCCATTGGTATGCTGGATGGTGAAGGAAGCGGGGTATCCTGTACCTAGCTAGCTCAGCACGTCTTTTGCTCCAGTAGGAGATTTGGCTTCGTTACAGCCACCCAGACGAAAAATACACATACATACATACATACATACATACATACATCTAGCTTGATACTTGCTGCTTTGCCAGTCTTTGAACAGAAATGTTCTTCTACGTGTGTTTTCAATGAGTTGTCTCCAGAGACTTGGGGACTCTTTGGCTTGTTCTACAGGTTACTGTACCCACTAGGTCTCGAGCGTCAAGTGAAGAAGTGTGGCAATAATACATGCATTACATCCCTTAGTGAGCAAACATATTTGCGTCTCTTTTGCTTCCATTCTTGAACCTGTCGCCGTCTCCTTCCGTTACTCGATCTTCGTCTCCCAACCGCCTTCGGCTTCGAAGATTTCACCGACCGCTTTACCGACCTCCAAGAGGTGACGGTCGCGATATCGTGGTGCGACGAGGGAGAGGCCGATGGGCATGCCGTGGTCACCCTTGAAGCCTGGCACATTCAGGACTGGGACATGAAGGCCCTACACGATCGTTAGTCATTGTAAGATTCGTACACAGTTTGTCACTTACGCTCCACATCGCGCAAAAAACATGGCTTCCTGTACTCTCCAGACCAACGGGGGCCTCATCTGGTACACTCGGCGTGATGATTGCTGCATACTGCGAGGCAATAAAGTCGAAGACAGGCCTCATGGCAGCCAATTTGTCGCTAGCCATCAGTTGCGTCTTGCGAGTGAAATTGTCGGAGTTCTCGACGTGCTCAATCAAGACTTGGCCGATTTGGTCTTTTCCAACTCTATACTCTGGTAGGAAAGAGGTACGGCCCTCGGTGTGAAGCCCAATACGATACCACTCTGGCACATCATCGAATGCCGAAGGAAGCTCAAGCTCATGTACTTCTGCGCCATGGGATCTAAGAAGATCTGCAGCGCGGGCGAGAGCATCTTGGGTTCCAGGACCAGCCATGGGCCAGATGCTCGTCTTACAGATTGCGAAACGTGCCCCTACGATGCCTTGGAAAGAACGATCCTCGTCTTCGTCATCTTGAAGAGCAAAGACGTCGGCCAGAAGGACCAGATCTTCGACACATCGTCCATACCATCCAAGAGTGTCGTACATCAGAGCGTATATTTTCTGACCCTCGCGAGAGACGGAGTTCCAGGTTGGTTTGAACCCATAAATCCCATTGAATGATGCAGGACGAATCATGGATCCGCCTGTCTGTGTCCCAAGGGCCACGGGGGCTTGGAAATCGGCAACAGCGGCTCCGGAGCCGCTGGATGATCCGCCCGGAGTGCGTAGAGGGTCATGAGGATTGTGGGTCTTGGGGCCGACATGGATAGCAGCGAACTCGGTGGTAGTTGTTTTACCTAGCTTGTTAGATGCAAGTGTGCAAGACGTATATAGAACATACCGAAGATAAGGGCACCAGCATGACGAAGAATTCGTACAGAAGCGGCATCTGTCGCGGGAAAATGCCCATCGTATAGTGGCGAGTTGAACTGAGTAGGCATGTCTATACAATAATAAGCCCCCATCTTAGTGTCGGATATAGCCTGGTCAACTTACCTTTCGTGTAAATGACATCCTTCACAGCGATTGGAAGTCCATGAAGAGGTCCTCTCTTTTTCTTGGGGATCTTATCTAGACGTCTTGCTTCCTGCAGGACCCTCTTCTTGTCCAGGTATGCCCAAGCTTTGACGTCTTCATCGCGTGCCTTGATCCTCTCAAGTAAAGACTCAGCATACTCTTGGACTGACATCTCATCCGCCTGGATTTTCCCAAGAGCTTCAGAAGCCGTGAGTCTCCATGGATCGATCCGGTCTTTTCGAGAAGGGATCTTTCTCGGACGGGCGACCGAACCAAATCCATCACTCCGACCTGTTGTCGGGCGAGAGTGTGAATCCTGTTGTACACGCCTTCAAAAAACATAACCCGAAAGTCACCTGTTCGACACCCTGGGCTCACGCCTACGAGACTCAATGGCAAAGCGACATCAATTGCACAGCAGGATGAAAGGATCAATCGAAGGGCTTCGTGAACATAACCCCTACCAATATGAAGGGACAAGGTCATCGTGCTCGCAGACGGAGTACCGCATCTATCCAACACCCAAGGAGGAGGCAAGACCAGTAGAGGGGAACACGCACAGCCAAAATATCGTGGACAGGGCGCTTTCATCAGAGGGAGCTCTCATGGAACCGTCAATTATCTGAAGATAAAGTGCTTGGAGGACTGGAACTCGGCACATTGTCGGTACTCAAGATGACATCAGCGACTTGAGTTCTTTGCCAGATAAGAACGCGGTTGGACGATCTTACATCGAGAGAGGCCAACGTAGCAGGCCTGAAACTCGACGGCGGACTCCGACATGTCGGTCACAGAACAAACCTATGAGTCAACGAAACTCGACCTCCGGTCTACAGCAGGCTCAATCAGCACGATTGTCAGGAAGGAAATGTCAAGACAAGCTACAGGCAGACTGAAGAGATCATTGAAAGCCATAGCACCAGTCCCAAGCAATATCGGCCCCCAAGTAATACGCCTGTAAATAGCCGTCGTGAAAGCTACACCTTGATGACCTGAATCCGTACTCGATACCTTCAAGGGCTCGAAGAGTTGAATGAAAGGGAACTGAGTGGCAATGTTGCACATGTCAAACGAAAGTTTGCGCTTGTCTCACAGGCGATGATGGTCCGTAAATGATATTCGTGGAGTCAGATTGAAACAAGTCTGTATGGAGTTATGGAGTTGTCAGCGAACGAGGTCTTGTTACTACTGTAGATCCGGAATGAGCATGTATTCACCGTAGATCGTTACATGATTTGGGTAATAGCCCATGTAAAGAAATAGATGGCTCCTTAAAGGTGACTGATGCCATATCCGAAATGTCGTTGCTAACACCAACACCTTTACCTCCTTCAAATCATACGTTGAAGACATATGTCACAATGAGTCGCATGTTGGTCTCGCTGACTTTATCTATGGCGTCTAGGTCTAAGATGGAAAGCCACCATCGAAGCCCTGGATGAGGCGTCAGTTGGAAAGGATTGGGTTGCCAGACGGCATTATCGGATGTGCTGGCTACTAAGAAACAACTATGAGGGGCACACGACAAGACATACGTGATATCAACGTCGTTATTGTAGAATCGAGTTCTGCCAATAAACCACTTAAACCTATCCACAATTTCCTTCAAATGTGCGGTAGGGCATGTACTCGTCCACCTTCCCCGTCAAACCAGCTATCTAGCCTTAGAGTATACCTCCTTCAAGTATTCTTCCCATTCACCTCCTTCCCCTTCGACAAACTCACCAGATTTATTTCTCGTTTCCACTGCCTTGATGCCATAACCGCCTTCAAAGCCATTTGCACGTCCCAATACAACAGGTATGAAAGTTAAATGTCCAGGACACTTCTCCTTACATCTCATTATATGACAGGTACGTTGATAAATGGAAGTATGAATTATCTCATTGTAATAGAAGTGTTTGTGTTTGGACTTGTTCTAGTTAGCACATGGGCTTGGTAGGCAAAGAGGTTGGAGTGTGTCTTACACAGGCGAATCCGACTGTCATCCCCTTGCTTTCAGCATTTTCGACTTCTTGAGCGAACTGTTTCTCAAGTTCTTCTTTAGACTTTTTTTGGTCTTTATCGCTCATTTTCTGCACAGCGGAATCTCGTTACAGAATAATGTAGAAACTAGATTGATTTAAAGAGTTGCTGCTTAAATGTGAGCATGCGTACCGACTTGAAGTGGAACATCGGTGCCTTTATATATTGGATGGCTACAGGTAAAGGATGACGTTGCTACGAAGGGTGAAATATAAAACGCAGATTCGCACCCCCAGATGACACTGCAACTGGAAGCGACGTTAGGAACGTGATCCGGTATGGTAGTGTCACTGTGTGGTTGCAAATGATAGGTCATTGACAAGGATGTCGCGCGGAACAGAGTCCATCCGCCTCAACCAGGAGCATTGAAGAATTTGGAGGCAGAATTTAGCGCTCTGGATCAGGCGCCACTGCGCATGTCCACCTGTGAGTCAACGGCCTGTCAGTCAAGGCAGGAGATGTATCAATAACGAGCGTCTGTGCAGAGCGATCCAGGTCCAGGCCGAGCCACCTTTCAACCCTTATAATACACTACCGATAGGGTGGCGATCCGATAGGCTCGGAGTGATTATTCTGTAGTGGATCCTGGGGTTTCAGCGGCATGTTTAACAGCGAAGTGTGCTAACCCTTGAAGTGTGACGTGACAACCAATTCGTAAAGTGGGTATAATGGCAAAAATCATTGAGATCTAAGCTCCGTTCTAGAGACTACAAGGCCGGGGGGACGAAAAGCAACAAATTTCAGGATAGTCCTGGATCCCTGTACTGCTGAAGTCAGACAGTCGGTAAACTTTGAGGCCTGACACAGGCCTGCCAGCACATACGTGAAGCACATAGCGAGAGTTCAGGATCGTGGCGTGCCATACAAAAAATGCGGCTCTGCAAAGGAAACATCAGTCTGACACCGTGCCTTGACGGCCGGCATTGGCATTTTTCGTGATATAGATAGTAGTATATACGAGAAACAGACTCTTGTAAGTATTCTCATAGCGTGCTTTCATTGGGATATGTCGAAAAGAGTCTGAAGACATGACTTGAAACATGTGCAAGATACACGATGAGCCGCTTGACAGTGTCGTGCTCTCATCCATGGCGTACTGACGAGGCCAAAAGGAAATAGTAGAAGCCTGGCCGCGAAGCAGAGCCTCATCCCTCTTGATAGTCCTCCGTTTGTTGTTTCTTCACCGCTCCATGGATGACTGGTTGAGGATCCCTTGCTACAATTGACGTGTAACAATGTGGCCAATTGGCGGTTGGAAAAGGTGACGGACAGCCTGACTCTGGCGTAGGTCGCTCGCAACGAGACAGCAAGCAAAAGCTCTGGGTGAAGGACAGGGGCAGCAACATCGGCCGCATCTACAAAGGTCGACCTTGCAAAAAGTCCACACACACGAGACTTCTGTGTCCCAGGATCCTGCGGCCTCAACTTGGAAGCGCGTAACTGAGGCCAGAAGTGCAGGCTGGCCTTAGAGTCAGTGAGAACTATCAAGCTGTAGCTGCATTTGTGACCCAGCAAAGTTGTAGGCGTGTCGAGATGGATCATGATCTTCGAAGCTGTACAAACTCTTGAACTTCAGTATCATCGAGAGAAGCATGTGAAACGCAAAGAGAAGACATCAGTGTCATGCGCACAGAAGCGTAACGAGAGGAGGTACCCTGAGGCGGCTGCCAAGTACGCAATAGTTTAGGTGGTGACTGGGATTTTGCATGAACAAGGGTTCTTCCGTTTCCCTCGGAGTCCTCCACAATTCGGGCCCTAGTTTGCGCCCCGTTAATAGCATCTGGTGGCGGGAGACGTCCAATAATGAGGATCTATTTGAGCTAGCTGAGGTCCGTGTTTGCTCTGGATCCTTGTTGCATATATTACAACGGGTTGCAAAGGCGGGACTGGTAGCCTGCAACGTGGCTGGTAAGGCCTTTAAATTGACAACCATGAACCCCTGAAGCGCCACATGCGTCGTCAAGCTTGGCACTGGACCGTGCCAAATTGGTTTGTATAATCCCTGGAGTCATTTTGGTAAACAAGGGTGCTATGAGCCCGGAAGGTTATGGAAACGCCAGTTTGCATTGCATCCCGTCCCTGCTCGCGCTAACTTGAGACTGACTAGACATGCCCTCAGATGAGCCGCGGTGCTCATACTTTGGATGCGCCAGTCTGCAGCAAAACCAACAGTGGAAGCATCGCTTATGCAGTATTTCCTTAACCAAGAACATGGAAGCTAGATACCAGGCATCAGCGCGAAAGACGGGAGAGAAGCAGGAGTGAAGGGACAACAGATCGTCAGTTCTATGGACGCTATTGTAACTAGGACATTCGTCTGGTGGCTCGAGAGTGCTCGGATATCTTGATATGTACACCGGTTACAAGGACGAACAAACTGTATATGCCTTGATGATTTAATCGAGACCGCTTTGGCGGCCTCATCAATCATACAGTTACAAACAACCAGTAAAATCGATGTAGTGTGCACACCGCAAGTAGCTGACCATGGAAGTATTGGCGAACTTGGCATGTCTGATATGTAGCCAGATAATTCAGTGCCATTAATAGAAGTCCATGAAGCGGAAAGAGGGGATTACAGGGATAGGACAAGCTCTGGCAGCTGTCAAGCACACAACAGCCCTGCGGCAGGGGTACGATATGAAACTGGGTTCAGCAGTAAAAATATGCGGGATACACAATGAGTTGGTTGATAGCGCTGTGCTCTTATCCACGGCGCAATGATGAGGCCAAAAGGAAATAGTACAAGTCCGGTAACAAATCAGAGCCTCATCCCTCTGAATAGTCATCCGTTTGTTGTTTCTTCACCGCTCCGCTGATATCTGACTGAGGCCCCCGTGCTAGAGTTGATGTGTGACAATACGAACACCTAGCGGCTGAAATTAGGATCAAGAATGGGAATTTTCTTGAAAGCTAACATGCTGATGCTGACGTAGGTCGCTTGTGCTGCGGCAGTGAGCAAAGGCTCCGGGGTGGAAGAGGCGTAGCAAAATCGGTTGCATCTGCAGAGACCAACCTTGCGTAGAGTCCACAGACACGACACTTCCGTATCCCGGAACCTACGGTCTTAAATTGGAGTCGCGTAGGCGATGCCAGTAGTGCAGGCTGGTGCTAGAGTCAGTGAAAGGTTTTAAAGCTGCAGCCGCATTTGACCCAGCGGTGCTCTGAGCTTGTAAAGATGGATCCAGCGAAGCCTGATCTGATCTACCATGTTAGATAATAATTAACAGGATACTGGTGTTCTGAGGCCATCGAAGCGGCACAAACTGTTGAACATAAGTCTCTTATATGCATGCGTTATTTGTGACAAGTCGCTGCCTTCATGAACCGTCCGTCTAATGCTGGCTGAATATGTACATGGCCAACCAGCAATAAGTAATTGGCCTAACAGATATACTAGATTTGCTTATGTTAAAAAAGGGGAAGCAAGGTTGAGAAAACAGGGCCCAAAATTCGTCATTCAAGCCTTTTCAAGCTTCCTGCCTTGACCACCAACTGGCCCAACTCCATCAATCCATTATCTTCACAATTCGTCTTGATCTCACTTAAAAAACAAACAGGCGAACCACCAACGCTTTCGTGAATACGATCCATTTCGAATAGAGTCAGCGGTGAGTTTCAATACCCTGGCGAACTGGCGGATTGGTCCTCGGGCTCGTCTCGATTACGGACGATCATAAGGCTGGGATTTGAGCGAGCCAGGATGTACACTCTCAATGGTGCCACCCGTCAATTCAGTATAAAGTTTAGCTCGTTTGATGCATGGGCGCTTGGTGCGACTACGGTCTGTGCCGCTGGAGCCCTGCGTGCCTGAAGGATGAGACAGCGGCCCGCTTAACGGATGCGGTTACCGTGTATGGTACACGCTCAGCCATCGCGTAGAACAACATGCGTGTCATACTATCCACAGACTTCAATATGTACAGGTAATATTAGAACGTACAAGCCGAATAGCTCTGAGTGTTGCACATCAGTGCCGACACAGTGAACACGTAAGGGCAACATCTCCAGGCATCGCTGCGGGGTGAGCACACCGCTATTTGGCAATGTGAACAACTTGAACGAACCCGTTCCGTGTGGCATACAACCTGATAAGCCAGTGCCGCCCCTTGAAGTAGCGCAAAGAGTAAACGGCAGGGATTGGGTAGGTCTTGGCGGTTTCCAACCACAAACTAGCCCATTACTAGGGATGCCGTGTGAAACATGGTTCATCCGTCTCACCCGCATCACTCTTCAGCGCCCTGCTCAGCGCCCCTGCAACCGGCGGCTGGAACACATTCCGGGTACAGGCCCATGTGTTGATGAGCTTTTTGACACCAATGCAAGTGTATAACATACCCCCTCCAAGGCATAAATACTAGGATTGTTTGGGTAGCCGGTCTTGGGGTTCCAGTCCATTGCATAATTACATGAGTCGGCTTTCGGACTACCCTTTCTCAGTACCCTTTCCAAAATCATTCGCGAGGCAGTTTGAATGATGCTATTCAGGCCAGTAGTGCGGCCAGTCGGGCCTCATCGTCACCATTTCTCCACATCACTTGATCAACTCGTGAAGGATCAGGCATATAAAGTTGCCGCATCCGATGAAATATTGGTTGGGTTTTCCTATACACTCCAAATATCACATTCCATGACACTATTTTACTAATACTCTACAATATCGTTTATCCTTGACGTTCGTTATACATGCTTTCAAACATGTACCAAAACAATGATTCTCGTACCTCAGAGTCTTCCAAACTTGCATCGTCTACCTCAGAGTCGGGCTTGATGGTAAACGAGGGCCGAAATGAGTCCATCGCGGAGGCCACTGCCCCTAGACATGGAATCAGCGAGAAGAGGTATAAAGACCGAACGCTTGATTATCATTCGCTACTGCCCTATGAGACCGAGTCAGAGTCTCAGGCCGACGTGTGGTTGCAGAGAATCATCAATGAACTATATACCTCAATCAAGGGACACGACTTTCGTCCTGGCGCTCTCCAATTGACCAAACAGCTCAGTAGTTGGCTCCAACTCAAGCATGAGATGAGCAGGAACAAGCGCGCAAAGCTTGTTAAGCTCTACTATTGGCTTTCGCTCAAGCCTGGGTTAAACCATACGTGCTCAAATAGCTTCTGTGAGATGTTCAAGACTCTGACAAAGTACGTTCCCTCTCAATCAGCACATATTGGATTCCCAGAGACTGACCGCTATCCAATAGGGAATCTCACTATCTCGAGCCAGAGAAAGACCTTCTCCTGGACTGGAAACCTTTGTGGCAGCAGATGAAAGCCCGTAACTTCTATGACGATCAGGCGTCTTTCCCAACAGGGAATTTTATCTCAACTACTTGTATCGAAAGAATATGTGCCCATGCCCGCCTTTATTTCGACCCTGCACAGCGTTATGCGATACTTGAGGAAATTCTGCCGTTCTTCAAAGCAGATACGGTGCCAAACGCCCTGGTTGTTGTTGATGTCCTGACCGCCCTGTTTCCGACGAGACCTGCGCCAGTTGACATGCATGCATCAAGAACAGACTCAATGTTTCCCACATTCTTCCATTTGTGGGCCCTCATGGGGAAATCCGTGGACTCGGATTTTCTCTTCATCAAACTGTTTTCGCGTTTCAGTAGCGATCATCTGTGTTCCTTGGATACCAATTTTGGTCGCCACGGCATTTTCACAGAAAATCAGTCCAACATAATTTTCACAGCTATTCAGGGGCTGTTCGGAGACACACCTCGATCCAATAGCCTGGATGATTCTCATTTTATAGCTCGTCTAATTGTCCATTCAGTGGCTCCTGCATGTGATGGAGATGATTGTTCTATTTTGACGAGCTTGGAAGGGCTACTGAATCATGTCCAACAACTAAGCCCTTTGACGCAAAGGGAGGGCCGGCTCATTCGTTGTCTTACCACTGAGTTCGTCTCGCGCTGCAATCGCGAAAAGAGTGGTGAGCTAAGAACACCTCAGAGTCGCAAGATCGATGACGAGTTGGAAAGACGCTTCGTGTCGTTACTGAAGGGAGTGACTTTTAGGGGCCTATACTCCAGTGATGAAGGCGTATGCGACGACCACTGCATAGCTTTGCAAATGCTCGCTTATCTGGATCCCGACCTGGTGTTGCCGAGCGCCTTGCAACGATTTTATGCCAGTTTCCAGCGTATCCATGAGATATCTACTATCATACCGACTTTGAAAGCATTAAGGATGTTAGTTCCTATCATGTGCAAACTCAAAGGATATCGATGTCACATGACTACGCTCCTGGATCTTGCTATCAGAGGTATTGATGCCAATGATCCAATTGTAGCACACCACACGCTTTGCTTCATCAGAAATTTTGCTTATAGCATTCCTATGGTAACTTTGGCGGAAGCGGGCAACTGCATACATGACAATATGCTAGCGACAGAATGGGTCCAGGATCAAAGAAATCGCATGGAACATGAAGGCTCCAACATGAGTTTGAACTACAACGAAATGAGCGACCAGGTTGAGGCCAAAATTTTGAGATCCTCGACTTTCGCATTCAAGCAGATAATTTCGAAGTTGATGGATGGAGTGTTCATGCTCTTGGACAATCTACCAACCGCTGGTCATATCCGGGAAAGCACCCATGAGAACGTTGTCAGGAGTGTTTTGCAGCCTGCACTATCGACCCTGTTCGCATCGCTTTCACCAGAACTATTCGATACGGCCCTCGAAAAGGTAGTGGAATTTACCACCAATCGTGGTATTCTCGAAGCAAGGGACGAAATGGCATCCATCCTGAACGCGCTTTGCAAGGTCAACCCTGAGAAGGCGCTCAAGGTTTTCGTTCCAACGCTCATCAGTAATATCAGAAGTGAGATTACTCTGAACGGCGCCGCCTCTGGTAATGGTAACGAAACAAATTGCCTACCTAGAGACCAGGCCCTGGCTCGGTACATCAAACTGCTGAATAGTGCTGTGGATTTCATTGGCTGCGAAGTATTGCAATACAAGAATGAACAACTCGATCTTATCAATCACCTACAAGACACGTGTCAAGGACCCTGTAGTCTTTTAGCATCACGCTATGTTGCAGACTTGCTCCAGAATCTAACCAGCACCTACTCACTTGATCACACTTTATACGAGCCCCAAACCATGATGCGTGGCCTAGATGCTGATGATTGGGGAAAGACCACTGAACCAGCTGATTTAACCATACGATGGCATCAACCCTCCTCAGCCGAAATATCATTTGCCGTTGAACTTGTTGTGTCTCAAACAAACTTTCTCAAGGAGAAAATGGGCCGGTATATTAGCAACTCCCAAAGAGCCAGCCGATATCACGAGTTTCCACGCTTGATTAATCACTCTCAGTGGATTATTTCAAGCGTGGCTTCCTTGATTGACCTTAAACAGGTGGTCGGACCTCAAGCTGATGAATTCCCATCAATTGAATTCTATGAGGACGCAGAGTTGCTTGTGCCACTCGGATACGCAGACGGTTATGCACTGAGGCTGGGCGATCCTGACTACAGAAAGCTGCATCAGTGCCGTGAGGATATCGGCTCTCTTATTCTCAAGTGTCACAAATTCCTCAGCGAGTCTCAAAACACCGATCCAACATCTCATGTAACACTCTGCTATGCTACCGTCGCTTGGGCCGTGGATGTTGGTATTACCAGGACCACGCCTCTTTTTCAATATCATCACGGCATCTACGAAAATGACACTTATGACTTCTTCATTCCGGGTCTAAGGAAACCGTACCCCCGGCCACTTCTTGTCAAGCGCATGGAAGTATATCAGCTTGACCGACGCAACAATAACACTGCTGCAAGACGCATGACTGAGCTAGATAAACAACTGGTGAACCATCTCGCCAATTGTATTTTCTCTCTTTATGGAGATGTACAAGTTGCTGCTCAATTAACTCTAAACAAAATGGCAGCCCACTTTATTGGAGGCAAAGAAAAAGCGGCATCTGCCTTCCTTCGGCATTTCAAACAAGCGCTTGAGGATGGCGTTGAGAGCAGAATCGAAGCAGGCCTATGTGCCTTCGCTCGTCGGCCCAATCTTTTCGCGAGAACAGTCATGTTGAACTGGGGCTTGGCTTCTGAAGCCATAAGATTGTATATTGATGCTGCAGGTATTGATAAACCTAAGATTCAAATGCTTGTTGAATTGGCTTCCGAGAACCTAGCTGAATTTGGAAAGCTCCTCGAGCATCCAACGCTGGCGGATGATGAAGTCGTGGAAGAAATCAAACCCCCCGAAGATGTCTCATTCGCCATTCGAAGTCGACGCAAGTTAAGCCAACAACGTCAGAAGGAGGTAGAAGAGTCCCAGGCCAGCTTGGGCTTAGAACTGACACGACGGTCCAAAAGCGCGAATCAGACGACTGCTCACCTATGCTTAGTCTTTGCCACCAATTTGTGCCTTCGGTTTTCCACAACGCCACCTCGAGAGTTCGTTCATCTTGTGATCAGGGGTACGAATAACCCTGTTCCATATCTTCGAGTCCATTACCTCCAGGCCTTCACTGTCGTGCTTTTCAAAATGCGCGAGCAAGCCTTATGTGGTTACAGATACCATAACTATCTTTTCGGCCAGCATGTGAATGACAAGAACCGCTCCGAAGTCCTGGTCCGAAAGGGCGACGGAAATTTCACCGATGACTTTCTCGAGGCATTCAAGAAATCGGAGACTCCACTCTATATGGTAGATGCTGGTTACCCCGGCTGGCTCGTTTGGGGCAAGAAGTTCACCTCGTACAAAGCCGAGCCTCTCTCGTTCAACTCCTACGATGAAGAGGCGACATCACTTCTCGACGACATAGGGCAGCGCTTGGACCACAAGTGGCTTTCTGATCTTTTCAATCATCTCGAGCAAGAGGAGCCGAATTCATGCCGTTCAGACTGCCTAGATCTCTTGGTACATGTATTCTATCTTATGCATGAAGGCAAGACGGGAATCAGTCTGGAGGATGTGAAAGAATTGACGCAAATGGTTTTTGGAGATGGCAATGATAATGACCGACACCGGGTAGCGTCAAAGATCGTTGGTGCTTTGGTTAAAAGCTGCCATGATCAGCCTTTATCGACCCAAGATCGAATTTATGAGTACGCTGCGCCCTTCATACTAAAAGTTGTTACGAACAACTTGAGCCCTGGGAATTTGGAAAGCTGGCTGGGCTGCCTAGATGTGATTACCGTCGACAGGGATCCTCGGCGTTGCTATCGTATCGTGGACAGTCTCAAGACATTGCGGCTAGGCAAGAAACATAACTCTATTTTCACTGACCAGTCCACGATCAAGTTACTTGAATTACTTTTCAACAACTTTGGCTGGCATTTTGAACCCCGACAACAGATCCTCGATAACCTTCTCAAACATATGAATAATCCTCACCCAACAGTCTGCCAGGAGATAGGCAGACTTCTGTCTGAAATACACAGGACCCAATATCACGAGTCATTCGAAAGCGTGAGCAAGCTTTTAGAGATCAACAAGAATACTTCAGACACTGGCATCTTGCCTTATAAGCCGACGCAACAGTTCAAAGCAACCATGAAACAAGTATTCGATCAGCTGAAAGAATGGCGTATTAGCCAAGATTCCGAATCGTACAAATCGGGCTCCCGAACTGTATTGACGTGGCTTGATTGCACGCTCAGGTCCCACATGTGTACGCAGCTTGTGCCCTTCCTTGCTACGCCGATTATGGAAGAGCTGTCGCACATGATGGACGTTGAAGGAGATGTTGAATTTCACATACTTCCATTGGATCTATTTATGCGATTACCTTATATTCCCTTTCCATGTGGCCAGGTTTCAGCCTTCGTCAAGACTTTGATCGAGCTTAGCAGCATGAAGGCAAGCTGGCGTCAACGAGCGTACGCTTTGGCCAACATGGGTACAGTCTCCGCCATGAGCCCTTTTCTTACGAGGGCTGATGAAAGAACAGCTCTACTTAGAGCTGTGTCTGAGAAATTGGTTGACAAGGCACCTGAGGTACGCCAGGTAGCAAGACTTGTGCTTGTTAGTATGATTGGTCGCCTACCTCGTCGAATTCGCGATCCCATCATAACACACATTAAAGGTGAATGCACGAGGAAGCTCAAAATCAAGCCAATGTCGAGGCAACAGCGCCACGCTGATGGGGCGGAGGCCATTCCTGGCATAGAGCATCACGCTGCAGTCCTAGAATTGGGGGCTTTGGTCACCGCATCGGTCCGAGACGATGCACCCCTACCGAACTGGATTGGTGAAGTAGTGGAGCTATTATCCAAATATGCCGCAGCTAATCGTGGTATGGCTGCTAGAGATGCTGGTATAATCGTAGGCAACTTCAAGTCGTCTAGACAAGCCAGCTGGGTAGATGATAAAAAGGTATGTGTCAGTTGATGGTTCGGACTTTCGGCCAGAGTGGCAAGCTGGGTACTAATCAACATTCAATAGAATTTCACAGAGGAGCAGTTAATGTATATGGAAGGGGTGTCAAGCATGAGGCATTATTCATGAGGTTACCATTATTCGGAATCAATTTATGCGGACTTTGCGAGTTTTCAAATGGGCCAGGCGAAGGGATTATGACATATTGATATTAGGAACGTTCATTGGGCGGCATGCTTCGCAATGAAGTTGAAGAAGACATAATGGCGCCTCCTTTTGCCATTCGGGGATACGTCTGGATATACAAGTCGTCTATCGCCTCCGCTTCACGGAATGTCCACTTCAGTAAGTGTATGGTTGTTGCTTCTAGCAGTTCTCTCTCCTAGATCGAGTTTTGTGCCAGTTTGTGGCTTTAACAATTGCCCTGGTAACTTAATGTTGAGGTATGATGAATGCCGTAGTACTGGGAGGCTCCTCCTCGGCCAAAACTTTGATGGTATCGACGACCAGCCCATTAAGTATGGCGACCCAGACCATGGGGCTCCAACTTGAGTAACATCACTCTACACCCCTATCGCAATGCATCTGATCATTGTAAACTACGATTTCATGGACACATCACAACGGGCCCGAGGCTTGGTTGGCCATCAACGCTTTTGATTTCATAATGCAAGGCAAGAGTTTCCGAGATATCTTGAACTACGATTGGTGTTCCATTCTGGCTGGACTTTGCAACGTAGGGCCAAAAAGCATAACGCCGTACTCGTCGGAGTTGAAGTTGACTATGTTTCTAACGGCATGTTTGATATTAGTGAGACAAGTACGAGCGAATAGAACTGCAGTGGAGGACAATATAGTCGATGGTATCAAATCAGGACCTTTAAATTAAGAAAAGAGTCGTCATCACTACAGAGCCAGCTCATTCGCATTGCTCCTGTCGTCAAGTTAGGGCGGTTGGCAACAACATACTACTCTAGGGGAATTGTAATGATTTGCCTAGTTCAAGGGTGCCCTGAGGTCCATGAAAACCTTGTTGCTCCTGTCGTGAATCACAAACCGAGTACATGTTCAATGGCCCACGATTCGAGATGGTTGGATGTGCACCGGCAATGCGAGATTTGCGCCAACATTAGATACTACTCCGCAAACCCACCAGCTTGTGAAGCTGTTGTGAGGGGTCGCTGGATGCTCTTTCTGCTGGCGCAAAACCCGAGAAGCGATCGGGATGACGTCAGAGATTGTCATTCCCGCAGTTTGCGTGAAACGCGTTCCTGCATTGCGTTTTAGGGCTGGAGGCGAGGAAAACCTCTCTACAACGAACGTTATCTGGTTTTGGTGAAGAACGAGGGCCGTGCTTAGCGAGGTACACCACTGCATATAGGTGGGGATCCGTCGTCGCTTCCGTGCCGCAGTGGCTGTTAAGCTTGCGTCATTCCCTTTGTACTCGAGTACATCCATGGCCTCAGAGTTTTTTGCTTCTTCACTACTCCGTACAGACCCGCATTCCGTCTGCCCCGGCGATGGACAGCCTGTACTAAACAAGCCCCCACCAGCGGCGCCCTTCTCATGAGGGTTTCTAATGTTTGTGAATTTCCTCTGCTCAAGGAGACAAGGCTTTCCATATTACTACATTCGATGATCGCCAGTGAAAGAGAGCGCATCACTCCTGCAGAAGGGAACTTGAGATGCCACACATTGCCACTCACATTTCACTTCCTCCGTCATACGTTCTATCATAAAAAGCGACATACTGGCACCGTTGGCAGAACATTTAAACCTGAGCTCGATCGCCCTTCATATCCCCCCCCAGAAGTATGCATCGAGTTGTCCAGCCTGGCTACCCAAAGTTCTTCAAGCTACCAAACCATCTTTACTGAAACGACTCCCCAACGATGTACAGAGACTCATTTTTTCGAACCTGGACTACCAGTTTCTCGTCTTCCTCTCCACGGTGAGCCGACCCTTTTACCGCATACTACATCCTCAACGCATGGTAACACCACGAGATAAGATTAAGTTTGTCATGAGACTAGCAAAATAGCAAAAGACTTCCCAGAACATTGGGCTACCAAGAAAAGGAAAGATCGCCGACCCGAAAATTTGGAGTACTACTGGTGCTTCACTTTGACTTCGACCCACAAGACCGATTAGTATCGGAGCAGGAAGCGGGGCCTCAAGACCGGCTTGTGCCGCTCCGCCACTTCCGTATCGGATGTGGAGTAACGACTGGACTTCACGCACCATCTGGCTGCATCGTGACAATGCTCCTCAAGTTGCCCACTACGACCAAAAGAAAGTAGTAATAATCGTTACTATAGGTCTGTCTACACGATAGTAGAAGTCGTTTGCATTATCTTAGGCGGGCAAACGTTAGAAATGCTCGCGCCATGGAGCTTTGCTGCACCAAAGGCCCATGGAAAAGACTTGTGTGAATGCAGGTTAGTGATATTAAGCTATATGAAGGTCACATCGTGAGTACGACGCCAACCAGAGTTTGGCCTGAATAGAATAGAGAAACAGGATATGTGCATAGTCAATTATTAGCGGTGTTCTGGTCATTTCCCAACAGATAAACACAATCAGTGGGAATAGATGGTACTAAATGATCCCAGCAGAAGTCAAGATCTAGTGAACAAACCTAAAACCATAACTGTATTTTGTGCTCTAGTATTTATAATATCCAGCGCCGTAAGGCAATGTTATTGCTGGGCCATGGTAATTTGAAGCCTATCGTGCAGGATAGCCCGTTTGCTGCTAGGGCAGTCACGATATGCAGAGCCTGAATGTGATTTCATCAGGGTCTGCTGCTCGTGAATTGCAACTACACAAAGCGAAATCACTACTACATTATCTTAGAAGAGCCTCGTAATTACAGAAGGTCTACGCATTGGGCTAATCTCAGGGCAACAAGAGTTGAACTTGTAACTGTGCACTAAATACCAACGGAAATACCATTGGCACTAGAGACCGCACACTGGATAAAGCTGGTGATTTATAAGGTAAGAAATGTAACTGTGAGGCTACAAGGCTTGATGCAACGACTTTGCTCTGTTGGATGCATGCACAATGCGAACTTGGGGAGCCTCATGGTTGAAACATAACTAGATGGCAACAATGTGGCTAGTGTAGTTTTTGTAAAATAGGAACCAAGAACAAGAATACAATTCTCGATACTTCTTGACATACGTGACTAGAGTGCCCTCCCCATAGAGTCGCCTCTTATAGGCATTGTAATTGTTCGCCAACATAGGATCAGATTCATTTACAAAGCTCCGTAGGCGACAGGTTGGTACCTAACCTATAGGTATGGAGGCTAGTTAGCTTGCCACTATGGCGGATCCAATAGGAGCCGAGATCGTGGTGGAGCATGATGACACCCCTTTTTGACGTCAAAAAGATCGAGTCGAGTGGTGAGATCGACGAGCAAAGTCGAGACACCACGCGCAACTAGAAGATGGTGTGGCAGAAATGCGAATGGCTACCCGAAAAACGACATGAAACGTACCGATCGAACAATAAAAACATAAACCGACCGAAACCCACAAGAGTAGCGGCAGCAGCAGCAGTAGTAGCGATGGAAGGGCAATGCTGCAGAAGTCGCTGGATTTCCCGGGGGAGTCGCGCAGGGAGACTCAAAGATCACGGGAAGCGTTGAAGAGACAGATAGACATAACGAGGGACTGTCGGAGGCTCTTGTAAAACTGGAAGACACCATGGACGAGATGAAGGAATAGATGACTGAAGAACGACAGCCGGTCCACGAGCAGCTCAAAACCATCGCGATGAGTGCAACGGATGAACCCCAACGATCATATGATGCCGTGACACGACCCTCGATATGTATGCCCTAAGCCGCTCCCGGAACCGCGACCTCGACCGTTCCTCTCGTCCCCACGATTAAGACTCTGTACTGCACGATTGATATTTCGCGAATACATGACGATACCAGGCGCTTGGCCGGGACGATCCGAGCGACAGTGGAGAATCAAACCCAGGCCGAACTAGATCACTCCATGTGACGATGCCGAGCCGTGCTTAGGAGCCCAAGAACATCGGAACCTGCGTCCTACGAGACGATCTCTCCCGATTAAAGTGGACACTGTCAGCCGCAATACGACACCAAACGAGATCAACGAAGTTCGAGTAGAAGTCTTTGAGACTCTTGGCCGAGAGAGTGATACCGAGTTAGCGAAAGTAGCATAGCTCGGTAGGCGAGACGATCTCAAGGTTTACGGCTCCATGGTCGTATACTTCAAGAAGCGCCCCGAAGCCAAAGAATTCATCGGCGAAGGACTTTCGTGGCTGGAGGAGAGTTCGACACCACAAGAGTGCTTGAACGTCGCGACCGCGTAAAACAATGCTATAACTGCCAACAGATCACGAACCGAAATGTATCAGTGCGAGCGACCTCAAGTCTGCGGCAAGTGTACACGAGGAGGTTACCCTCGTTGCAGATGCACGGAAATGATCCCGAAGATGTGTTCCATGCGGCGGCTCTCATGAGTCACACAGCAGAACCAATCAGAAGTTCTATCCAACATCGTATGAGCAACATGTTCCGGCTGTTGCAGCCGAATGTGAGGAAACAAGGACCGGCACACGAGAGTCTGATCAACCACAAGGATATTCGGGATGTAGCAGTGTTGGCCATCCAAGAACCCCAAGCACGACAGATCCAAGGAAAGCAGCTGACGGTGCCAATGGGGCATCACGGGTGACTCAAGGTGGCGCTGACGACTGAGAGAGAAGGTAGATGGGTGATACAGAGTATTCCTTTTGGCGAACAAAGAGGTGGAGGCAGAGCAGGTGTTAGTAGAGTCCTTAGATGTGACTGCGGCGGTCATTCGCCTGCTAGAGCGTCTGGTCTTCATGGCGTCGGTCCACCCTGTTGAAATGCCCAAGCTCTACAGGACACATACAGAAAGCTTGGCAGGGCTATCACTGACGTGAGGCGAAGGCCAGGAAGGGCGGTGGATGGGGTGGTTACCGGCAACTTCAACTGGCACGGCCAGATGTAGAGTGGAGACGATGTATCGGTGGCAAAACAGGGCGTGATGGATTATCGACTTGATGAGCGAATTCATGCTTCGAAGCCCTCTCCAGCGAGGCGCAAATACATGGGAAAGCGGAAACTGTGGGAAAAATGGACTTGGTTTCTGTCTTTTGGGCAGCCTGCGGACGCACGTATCAAAGGTGCGTTGCATGGTACGTAGCAAGGATCAGATCATCCCATGATAGAGACAGTGTTTGATATCTCAGTTCCGGCGTCGAAACAGGACGAAAGACTCCTGTTTACTAATGCACCCAAGAAGGATATCAAGAATAGGATTGTGGATAGAGTAAGGGATAACCTGATGAGAAACAGGGTGCTGCAGAAGATGAACAAATTGACGTTGACGGTTTCGGAAGTCGCCTAGGCCTTGACACCTAGAGTCAAACCACCTTATACGTAAAACGGCGGCGGACCGACGATCTCACCCAGCTGCGATATGCTTGCACATACTGTAGGAACAGGGCGCGAGCGGCAAGATGTGCTGGTCAGAACCCCTGAAACCTCGAGGGTTTAGGAACCGTGGCGGCGAAGGAACATCACGATGCCATCCGATAACGCAAGATGAACCACTGCAAGGATTTCCTAGCGGACAACGACAACATCTGGAAGGCGGCTAAATATCCGAAGTCTAAAGATAAGAGAGCTTTTCGATGACTGCACAGGTCACGAGAGAAGACGGAACGAAAACGACAGATCATCGGGAACAAGCCGAAGAACTTCTAGCCAGGTTCTTTCCGCCATTGCCAAACAATGTCGACGATGAAGGATCCAAGCAACAGAGAGCTCCACTATTGATGCCTAAGTTGTCTGCAGAAGAAACAGAGCGTCGACTGCAAGTCGTGGCAGGCGCCAACAGAAGACAAACTACCAGCGATCGTCTGGAAGCAGGACTGGCGGTTGGTGAAGCACGATATCCTTGACATCTTCCAAGCATCATTAGAGGGAGACATGATACTGAAACACTGGACGCATGCCCATATCATTTACCGCCCAAGAAGCTAGGTAAAGATGACCATACGATCGCGAAAACCTGCAGACCGATCTCGCTTCTAGCCACGTTGGACAAGGTGTTGGAGTCCGTTATGGCTGAGAGAGTCCCCTACGCTGTAGAAGCTCACGGGCTCCTCCCGTCCGATCACATTGGCTCGCCCAAGCAGCGATCAGCAGAATAAGCCCTCGTATTTCTACAAGGACACATCTTCTTAGAATGGTCATGTTGTGAGTCTTGTCAGTTTCGAAGTGAGCGGAGTATACAATGGCGTATTCAACTTGAGACCATTGCAGCGTATGGAGACAAGAAGGATTCCAAAGGGCCTCCTGCGATGGGTTGATGCATTTTGCTCCGAGCGGACTGCAACCATTATGATCAATGGTCAAAGTTCTGAGAGCAGACTGCTACCATAAGAAGGACTCCCGCAAGGATCTCTTTCGTCGCGATGCCGCCTCTGTTCTTCAATGCAGATCTGGTGCAAACCCAGATCGACCGGAATGGTGGAGCCATTGCGTTCGTGGACGCCTACACTGCTTGGATATGTGGACCAATGGCGAAAAGCAACCGGGGAGGGATACAAGCGATAATTGACAAAGCTCTCGACTGGGAGAGACGCAGCGGCGCAATAGTTGAAGCGGAGAAGATGACGATGATACATTTCACGCGATACACAGGCAGAATAGACTCGGAATTCTTCACCATTAAGGGCAAGATGGTCGTTCCAAGGGATCAAATCAAGGTTCTTGGAGTCATTATGGACCTGCGCCTTTACTGAAAGCAGAACATCGCAAAAGGCGATAGAGTTGAAATGACTGACAGGGGTAGCTCCTTGTACAACCAGACAGCCTTTTACAGCCATCGTAGCTCCGGTTGTGGACTACGCCGCCAATGTCTAGATGTATGGGTGTAATACGGTTCCGTCACATGCCATCCATTGGAGGCAAAGGGTAGGAGCGCAGACGATCATAGGAACATTCACAAGCATGGAGACATAGATGATACTGGTATCAATACTTCTAATTCAGCATCGGTCAAGTACATGGATCTCATTGCCGTCGAACTTGCTCCAGGTCTTGCAACAGGTAACCTTTCAACCTGTTCAGTAATAGCGTTTGATAACACTTTAATACAGTCGGAACGGAGATCAAGCTCATTGGTAACGACAGCGGTGAAAGTGGGAGCATCTTGTCTGGCTATATCAGTCGTGTCGACCGAAATACTCCTATCTACTCACAATACACCGACTTTAACACATGCTACTACCAAGCAAACGCTTCTGCCTCGAGCGGAAGCTCTGGAAGTCCGGTTTTCAACGTCGACGGCCTTGCTATCGGCCTTCAAGCCGGTGGAATCTCCAATGCTTCAACTGACTACTTTCTCCCCCTGGACGCCCCACAGCGCGTACTGAAGCAGATCCAGAATGGCGGAGAGGTAAAGAGAGGCGACATTCAGACTGTCTTCAAGCGCAAGCCTTTCCTTGGCTGTCAGCACCTCCGACTTAGTGATAAATGGGAGAGTCTGTTTCGCAAAACTTTCCCTAACCTAAAGGGTCTCATTGTAGCTGAAAAGGTGCTGCCAGAAGGACCATCAGATGGCAAACTAGAAGCTGGAGATATTCTCATCAAGATTAATGGGAAGCTCGTCGATCAGTTCCTTTGCCTGAACACTGTCCTCGATGAGAACGTCGGCCAGACAGTGAGTGTCCTTGTCGCGCGACATGGGTGTGATATTGAGCAGGACATCGCCGTCCAGAACCTCAACGAAATCACACCTAGTTGCTTCTTCAGTTTTGATCGCACTATCTTACACGATATCTCATATCAGGTCGCTCACAGATACGGCCTCGCTTGTAGCGGAGTGTTCGTGAGCGACCCTGGTTATTTCCTCCACCCAATCCGGAGACTCGCGATCATTGATAGTGTCAACCACAATCGGACACCAAACCTAGTTGCTTTTGTACAAGTTATGAAAGAGATCCCAGTCGGAACTTCAGTCCCAATCAAATACTGGTACCCCGATAGCCGGTATAACCTGGAAACCGCTGTTGTGACTATCAATCGTGGTTGGTCCCAGAAGTTGAAAATGTTCAAGAGGAATGATACGACCGGCGATTGGGACGTTGAAGTCCATGCAAATACATCACCTTCAGTTCAGCAAGCGCGCCATCGCGTACCGCATAGGCCCTCTACCCGTATAATAGACCAAGTAGTTGCGAAAACTATCAGCAGCTTGGTTCGCGTCAAATGTTATACGCTACTTGCACTTGACGGGCTATCAGCGAATGTGACATCAGGCTTAGGACTCGTCATCGACACTACAGGCGGCTACATCATCATATCCAGGACTGTAGTACCGAATACATTGTGTGACATTGAAGTCACGATTGCCGACTCGTTTTCAGTCCCCGGAACTGTTAAGTTCCATCATCCATGGTACCACTACGCCATCATTCAATACGATACGAATCTCGTGCATCCCCCAGTCAAGAGCGCAAGATTGAGTAGAGAGGCTATCTCAGAAGGACAGAGAATCTTCTTTGTTGGATGTAACGGCAGTGATGAGATTGTACATGCTTCTACATCAGTCACTAAAGTCATTCCATTTGACGCAAACCTCCGTACCCGCCCAGAGCTCGTCCTGTCAACATCGACAAGATTGGTGTGGACACGAGACTCGGTGCTGAGTGCGACACTGGTTTTCTTATCGCAGAGGATGGTTCTGTTCAAGGACTCTAGATCACTTATGGAATTGTGGACGATCGCGACCCAGACCCTATCAAGGAGTACCTTGGAATAAGCTCACATATTATCGCCCCGAATACAGAAAAGCTCGGTCAAGGAGTAAACTTAAGCCTCAGGAGACTTCCCGTCGAGCTTCAACCTGTCAAGATTATTGACGCTAGAGCCATAGGCGTTTCTGAAGAGTGGATCGAAAAGATCCAGAACGACCCTGCAGACGCTTACATGTTCAAGGTAGAACGGACTTGGGGCCAGTTGCCTGATCAGTTTCAAAAAGAGGATGTCCTACTTAGTCTGGATGGCAATCTTGTCACTAAGCTCTCCGCCCTTGAAGCCACGGACGGGAAAGAATTTCTTAATGTGGTGATTTCACGCAAGGGTCAGCAAATCACTTTCAAGGCTCAGACCGTTCTTGAAGATGATTTCGAAACAACTGAGCTTGTAAGCTTTGACGGCTTGGTTGTTCAGAGGCCACACCGCACTGTTAGGCAGTCCATCGAGAAACTGCCCAGCGACGTTTACGTTACTTGCACATACCGCGGCTCGCCCGCACATGCATATCACGTAACTGCAATGGCTTTCATCACACATATCGATAACAAACCTGTAACTTCTCTACAGTCGTTGACAGCTATGCTTTCCAAGATTCCCCACAACACACGTAAGCTTTGTACCACCCCTTTATCTAAGATAATGACTTAATTGGTGTTTCTACAGACTTCAAGATGAACATGGTAGAGTACTCGGGAAATCCCTCTTTCGTCACCTTGAAGAAGAACGAACGGTTTTTTCCACTCACAGTATGGTCTCGTGATCCATCGGAATCAAAAGGCTGGAAACGGATCACATATGAGAATGGGATAGCTGCAGCAGGCGAGGGACATCACGGCCTCTCCATGTGATTGTTTTCAGATACTCACAGCCTCCGGCTTGACGAATGAAGCGGCGGGCATGAGAGCAGCAACAGATGTGTTGGTCGATTGTTTTCTAGTTGTAGCTTGTGTACGGTATTCTCTGCAATAAAGTTACTTCAAGCCAGCTAGATTCCTGAAATTATGATTTGAAGTATCCGAACAACCAATCCTATATCAAATCTTTCTACAGTCCCGTGCGTCATCGTACTCAATAAAATTTTAGTTTTCGCCAACTCAATTTTATTATTGGGCAACGATGTGAGTTGGTAAAATTTGATGCTAGAAATAGAAGTAGGTCCGGTGTTCGTGTTATCCGCACGCACGCCAGCGAGCAGAGACTGTTGATGATGAAGCCCACTAGCCTCCTTAACCGTAACACCTCGCCAACTGTCACAGAGGGCTTTCACTCCAGATATTAGACGTCAGCTGCGCCCACCTTAATCAGGGACTCTTCCATCTCCTTCCTTCCGCCGCCCAACTCCCGACGGTAGGTCAAGAGGCCTAATCGTTGGAAGTCAGGCCATGTTAGTGATGGCAAGTTCGTGTACTCGGGTGCTGTCGCATAGGTTGGCATCCAGAAATTCTTGGCTTCCTCGGTCGTCATCTCGATGGGTGAGCATGCATGCCTCATCTGGTTAATTCGGGGAGCTTGGCTACGCCGTTATAGGCTCATGTGGCAGGCGTGCCGCGGATGGTAACTGCATTGGTCAATTGGCACCGAAGCACTACCTGGACCAGGACGAACTCGACAACTTAGGTAGCTGCGCAGGGGATATGCACACCTGAAGGAAGCAGCCTGCTGGGTAGCGACGCTGAGCAGCCAGATCGATGCCTGGACCAGCTGACCACGGTCGGCAAGATCGGTGTGGGCAGTCAGGTCAGTGATATCGTCAGCCATGAGATCGACACCATCCTGGTCATTGTCGCCTGGGGGGGGGGGGGGCGTAAATGTCTGAAATGCTCGGGAAGTGCAACAGATCTCTCTGTCAATAACATGACGTCGATTGGGATGGCGAACGGGGGTCGTGTTGAGCAGGAAAGTTGATGGTGTGTTGGGCTACTGAAGTCGGAGGGGCTTCAGGTGCATTGCGAGGGCGGGAGATGCGTCGTGAGTTTAGGCGCTTTGCGGGAAATTGCAATCATGTCACAAAGTTCGCTACCCAGTATGCGCAAACCTGAAGGAACCTCCATCTTAATGCCTAGCCACGATATTCCACTCCCCTAGTACAGCCCTGCTTCTTGTCGCTATTGTTTAGCGAATGTTTGGATCAAGAGCGGTCTTTGGATGCTTGTTGCGGCGCGAACGTTTGGTCGTGGGGAGGGTCTACCGGAGGATTGTTGTTGAGCAAAAGTCTTAATTGGGAGCGGTTCCTTGGGTGCTTGGTGTTGAGCGAAACAGGAGTCGTGTCTTGCATAACCGCATTAAGCGAAACGTTGGACCAAAAGCGGAAGCCGCGCTGCTGTCATTTGTAACTTCGTTCTCGTACAGTCTTTCTCCAAGTCTGATCGTCAATCGCAGGTTCGTCATCCGCAGAGGGTTTCTTGGGAGCGAAATCTCTCTCCGCGAGCAGTATCTTGGGGGCTCATCGTTGAGCGGAAGCTCGTCGCGGTCGGTCGCTTGGAAAATTGTCGTGGAGCGAGAGTTGATTCTCGCGGGCACATTCTTCGAAACTCATCGTGGAGAGCGCTAGTCCTTTACTAAGGGGAGCGTCTGTCGGAAGCTCAAAGCAGTGTTCGTCTTTGGGGGAGCGTCTGGAGCACTAGAGGCCAGCTTGATCTGTCAGTGAACAATACAGCCTGCATCCAAAGTCCATAACATACCGGCATGCTTATTGATGGAAGCAAGATAGAGCAGAGTGGAAGAGAGTGCTAAAGTGGTGGGGTTTGGAAGCGTGGGTACGTGTCATGCGAGCCATGCGGGGTGTAGGATGCAACCAACGACCTACCTACGCGTCAGCCCCGCGTTTCCGCTCAAACTCTAGATTTCGCTCCCCGACTCACGCAGCAAACGTGAATATGGCAATGCAGATACCGACAACCGGAGAATAACGTCCAAAGCCGGAGCAAAGAGTAATACCATCAGGCCCGACAAACTCCCTCCTAGCGGCTCCCCAAACCGCACGTCGACCCAAGCATGACCCAAAGCCAAACTCTTGCGACTCCGAAATCTTCGTCGATGTCTTCCGCTCTTGACGGACCGAACCCCTATCAACCCCGCTCCTACCGCATAATTCCCAGTTGGCACCGATTCAAAAGCCAGCGTGACCCATCTACAGATATGCCTCGTGGGGAACTCGCACATTGGAACCTGTCAGGTATCAAGATTCTACAGTGTATAGATGCTCAAGAACACAGCGTTGATCAGAGACGCCAAGATGAAGGGGTCCAAGAACACGAGCAGATCGAAGAACGAGCAGAACTCGGACCTGGAGTCTTCAATAACGGCGGTGAAGAGCTCTTCCTCTATCATAGCGATCTCAGGGATCGGCTCATACTTGGAGTTAAAAAGATCTCCTCATCGACCAGGCCAGTAGGTAGACTCATAGTGAGCCGTTGCGGTTCCTCATGCCAACAGGCCAGTAGAGTTGCCTCTTCCCCAGCTCGCCCTTGGTCGTATATGTAATTGACCATACGTAGACGAACGTGTTGACCGCGGAGTCGTCCTAGTTGGTCGTGTTGTGGTTGACATTGTACTCGTCCGCGATGAGGAACCAACCAAACAAGAGCGTCCTCTGCATGGAGGGTGGCTTGGGAAAATTCAACCAGGTCTTGCTTACCAAGTTGGAAATGATCTCATAGTTATTGACGATGTCAGACAGCTTGCAAGTTCTCACCACTCTCGTTTAGGTTCACTGCAATCAATTGTTAGCATTACTCATTAAAACATATTGTAACTTACTTTCAAGCGTCTTCTCATGTTTGCGAATGCCCTTTATCATAAACCTTCTGTACCTTCCTGCTCTGGCTTTCTGCCGTCCCCCTGTTTCCAATAAGAACAGCGTAGGTAGGCTCCAGCGAATTTCTCTATCTCGGTATGTTAAAATGGCATTAGATAACCTATGTATTAGGTTTACTAATCCGCAGCTATTGCTAGTCATCGCTCATTTAAAATATTTCATCGACACTGCTTCCTGGTTATCTTGACTTCCCAAGACGTTCTGTTTGACTTTCTCTACCATTGACAGAGCATGCTTCGCAAGGAATCATGGAGAACCCGCGAGCCCTACTGATTTCACCCCTTTCGGCATATGAACGCTCTTCATATGCCAAAACTATCCTGCTACATCGTCTACAATTATTTATGATCCTAATAAATACACTTCCATCGACCATCCAAGTGACATTTCCCAACATATCCACGTAAGTATACTCACAACGGCATAATAATCATCTGTCTCACTGCTCCCCAAACACCCGAAATCATTAAAGAATCGTCTTCGTGGTACACGTCAACGAATTACAGGCGGTATCTTGCGAATGCGATCGATCTTTGTCGAAACCTTCTCCCGCAACGGGAAGGTGCCTAGTGTTGCCAGACATCATCAATCTTTGTCTCAACAACCTGTACTTACCCCCTTACGATGTGGTGTCGTCTGTAATCTCCTTTGTTTGACGCCAATTGCGCCTGCGCTTCCTCTCATGCCATCCAAAGGTTCTGTCTGGTATCATGGCCTCCGTCCTCCTGACCCTTACGCGGAATGCTCAGTATCATCTGTACGAGCATGGAGCCAGATTCATTGCCAGATAAAAGGGCTTCAAGTGTGATATTAGGAATACGTTTGCGCGAGACAGGCTGATGGGGATGTGGGAATGAATGGCGGATTTAATTGAAATGGTGGATATACTGGACCTTCATTTCTTGCGTCATGACGCGCCTTTCGCTTGATGATGTAGGCCATATGCGAGCAGCCCATTGATACTTGCTCTGCTATGACTCTTACATGACTTAATAATGAGTCATGAGTATCTCCGATTGGCCTGATGTTGGGCGTCTGCGTGGGTTTGTGTCGTTTCGGCCGTTGATAGCACTTGCTCTACAGAGCACTCCAGACTGTCAATCCCTCATACTGCAGACCCTATGTGGACGGCTGCATACCTCAATGGCCAAAGAGCGAATACTGCACAGGGTGGAGACCCCACCTCTCACCGCCGTTCAGCGATTCCCTTTTTTTATTTTCCCTCTTTCTTCCTCTTCCTCAAACAGTCATGCCCTATCAGCCACTCCGCAGCATTGTTCTGGCTCGTCATTACAGATATGGATCGCTGGGATAGGACGCGGGCCTTGACGTCGTTGGTATGCCTCGGTCTGATGACCTTGGCCGATTGTGTGACCGATAGCCTGCTCCTGACTTTTGCCAGTGACTCTCAGATGCAGCCTGGTTCTTGGAACTTGAGAACATGCGCTATTGTTCTCGGAGGAGTGTCTGGTAATTCTTGACGCTCCATGCGCTATCACTCGCACTGCTAATTATAATTCAAGATGTGGTAGGACAGTCTGTCCTTGGCTACGTTCTCAGCACCAGATCGAAATATTGCGCCATGATCATCAATACGACGAGCATTCTTGCTGCTGCTGTCGTCACGCTCTCGAGCGGTACGGGCCCCTTGAAAACGATCTTCATAAAATAATGGAACCTAACAGTGGCAGTTCTCTTGGGTCACAACCGGTCTCTCATGGCTGCTACAGGAGGCCGTTTGATCAAGTGTGTCGGAGGAGGATGCCATGGATCAGTATTTCTTATGCTCGCCATACTTCATAGCCAGAAACCTCAACATTAGTTTGTCCACTCCCCTTCTTGTCCCACAGCCATCCATATGACAATATTAATGATCGATAGCTTTGCTTACCACTATATGACAGGGGCAATCGGAGTCCTGACCCAATCTCTCGGCTCCTTATCTGCCTCTCGCTTATCCAGGCATAGTCACATTCTGCCTGGTGTTTTTTCTGGACTTTGTTGTCTCATGGCGTATTCTGTCATTCTCTTCTTGAAGAAGATGGATGCCGATACGGAAGAACGGAGCCAAGATGAGTCTCGTCCTTTGCTATCACACCAGCAGCAGATCTTGCGTGTCGATGACGCACCAGCTAGCCAGATGGCTGTGGCAGGATATATTTCCCGGCCCGGTGGTAGTGGCTCTCCCCTTAGAAGCCAAGACCTGAAGTTTCTCCCTATAGTCTTTGTCCTTATGGGTTTTTGCAAATCAACCCGTCCGCTCTTCACAACCTATATCCAGCACAGACATGGTGTCAGTCCTACAGAGGTACGAAACCGCCATTACCTTGCGGGTTGACAGCTGCTCACTTGAAGTTAACCGCTAGGCCGAGCATCTTTGGCTTCTTCGTACCGTTCTTAGCGTCGCGCTTTTCGTTTTTGCTGGGCTGTACACTGCGTACATCAAAGAACCCGACTGCTTCAACCATGTGCAGGCTAAAATAGCCATTCTATTCATTTCAGCTGGCGCATTAGCGATCGGCCTCCCTGGGTCATACAATACCATTACCATAGGCAGGGTTCAAATCCATACCACGAAATCCACATATGGATCCATAATGTGGATCCATATCCATTCCATTCCATTCCACGTGGGCTTCAGCATTTCCATATCCACGCCACGAAGCCCCTTCCACATGTTCCACATGTGGAAATCGTGGAATATTTTAGGTGGGGTTCGAAAATACCTTGATTTCCTTGTGAAATCCCGCATATCCTAAGTACTTTCTATCACCCACAACAACACAACATCGATTTGCCACCCCATTTTCCTCCGTACACAATGAGTCCATTCTGGGGGCTTCACTGTTACTCGCGTTACTACCCCAAATCGAAATGGCCACTCCCCATCCTACCAAGTCAACCACATCCGTTCCAGAACGAACAGAAGAGGACAATCAACGGCTCTTTCAGCTCTACAAAAGCTGGATCTTGACGGAGAGAGACGGCAAGGCGCGTCTATAGGTATATCGGTTCGGCTACGAATATCCAGCATAACAAGAAACAGGAACGTCGGTGGGTGTGTTGCCTTTGCGTCAAGCAACGGCGGATTTTAATGGACCAATGACAAAAACATTGACGTCACCGAGGGCGGGCGGGACCCATTAATTACCATTGTTGGACGAAGTAGGTTTCCATTCCACGAATTCCACAATATGGATCCATTTCCATAATGGATCCATTTCCACCCATTCCACATCGAAATTATTAGTCAGCATCCATATCCACGCCATATTCACAAATGTGTCGTGGAGTGTCGTGGATTTGAACCCTGACCATAGGTGAGCCTGCAAGACTACAATATGTGGATATCGCTCTCTGACTGCGGAAGCCCTCATCATCAATACCATTGGCGTCGTAACAGACCTGAGCATACTTGCTTTTGCATCCATTCTGCTCGAAAGGCGCGATGCAGGATCTGTACTGATGCTCATTGCATCAATTGAGAGCTTTGGAACATTGGCCGGGGTTGGAGCACTCTACCCACTCTATCAATTGAGTTTACGAGACAGCCTACCTTTTCTCGCCGGTGGTATACCCTACTACATTTGTGGGGTAAGTTATTCCGTTGTCTAAGCTGTCGTGATTATACCCGCTAAGCCCTAAACCCAGACGCTCTACGCCGTCGCTGCCGTTATTATCTGGTCAGTGGGGCCCAAGCCAGCAACAGAATGAACCGTGAAAGTTAAGATATGACGGGACGTCCGTACTCGTTCTCAAATGAAAATTATATTCAAATAGCAAGGCCCAACAGCATATAATAGACCTGAGACGCTGTCGAGCTACCACTTCCAATGTAGGATTAGATACTTTGTGTTGCCAAAATGCATTTATTCCTCGTTGACTGACCAAGCCAACTGTTCCAGGTCAACATGTCTACCAAAAGTGACGTATCTAAGAAATTGGAAGCCGTAAAAGTCGTGACACTTTTCTTAAATTGTGAGGCCGGAAACGGGAGTCAAACTTACCATTTAAAGTTACCAGCGCGGGCCAGTTGATATAACTATTGAGTAAATCAAGGGGGCGGCAGACAGGTGTACGGAGTATGGATAGGATCCTCGATTGGAGTCCGCAAGCCCGCTAAACTGAGGACAGCTCAGGAGTCTGAGCTCACCGTCGTGAATGATGTATCAGATTTGGTTGACGATGAGTCGTTGTAAAATCGGGCTCTTCTACACAGGCGGCTCTGGGCCGACAGGGTAGCTTGTCGTCTCTTTTCATGAGAAGGGATATAACGCAGGGACTCGGCTTCGTTCATGATACGTTCTTATTCAATGAGGGAACATGGAGGTTGTCAACAAACCCGACGCGAAACTCAGGAGGTCACAAGGTTCTCTTGATGAAACTTTTTCCGCATTTGTAATATTTTCTTTCAAAGTTAATCCCAAAGCAGTCGGGTTCTTTGTTGTCTAAATTCATTGTAATTTTACAGAGAACACTGAAGAAGCAAAAAATCCCGATGATGGTACAGATTATTAAGGCAAACAATTTTTGGTATTACCTCAGGAAGGTCAGCCACTCAGGAATACTTCTGGACTCTAACAGTGCTGTTTTAACCCCCTATTATGGCCTAGTGGTTGGGTTTTCAACGCAAGGCTGGGAGGCAGTGACTCAAACAACACTCTGCAGCTTGACCAGGATAGAAGTCCGTTTCCAGACTCGTAGAGATGGCAACATGCTACCGTTGGTACTCATGGTGATGTGCTTCGTCGCGTTTTCAGTCGCGTTCTAGAGGTTTACGGGCCCGTAGACGCGTCGTTAGGAACGTCGGAAACTCGAGTCGGTGATGCCGTAGCGGGGTTTTCGGTGCTGGAGGATTCCATCTCTTGTATTGCTGAAACTACGCAAGGTATGTGCACGCATTGGGGTTTCAATTGATTGAGGCGAGTTCAGTTAGTGCTGGAGACTGTTAGTATTGAGGAGAGGTGACGGAGAGCTTAAGTTATGTCTTGCTTCACCTTCGGTATTCTCACATCATTACGCAGAGGTAATGAGCACAGGTATATTATAATGGCCGGCAATATAAATTTATCGGATAGGACGCGGAACATGTCGTCAAGTCTATACATTGTGAAATTCCAGTCGTCCCACTCTGCCATGCCGATACGGAACCAAGGCGTCGTACTCAGTAGGTATAGGCATACACACTCTAGCATCCTCTACACGTCGGTAGTTCACACTTCGCCACAAGAGTGATAGAGACCAGGCCACCAGGAAACGGGCACAGAAGCGAGCACCCCACCTCTTGCCATGGCACGATGATTGTCTTTTTCTCTACGCACGATGATCTCTTGCCGAAGGCCAATTCCTGTCTGTCACGAGATGGACGATACCTGCTCGTATCCGTGCTCTCATCATCTGGTCGACGTTCTTGGCTGGGCTTACGGTTGTTGTGCTGCGGACGAAAGCATCCTGGCGTGGTCAGTTCGAAACCAGCTTCGACCGGACATCGAGAAGCTGCGACAGAGGAAGCAAGCAAGAGAGGTCTCGGGATTTCTCATCCTTGATCTTCACCGTGTTGCCGTTTTTGCCGATCTGGTGCCATGCGCGCCCTCGCGTTGAGCAGGCCGAATGACAGTCAAGGAAGGATAGTCACGTTCACAACGCTCAGCAAAAGGGAACTCTTGCACACTCGATCTTGAGACCAGAAAAAATAGCATGATCACAGCCAGCCGGATCCTTAAAGGGATTGTGGAACTTCTCCAAGAGCTCCTTTGTGATGTGACTAGTGTATAATATACTTGGATGCTACGCACATACAACATCACGATAAACGCGACCGCCAAAGTATAAGTTCCTTCCGGGCTGGCGTTGCAGCTTGTTAAGAGTTGTGGGCCACAGTGTGCTCAGAAACGATTCGACAGCTTTAGGCGATAGAACAGGGCTTAATGGTTGGCGCACGAGAATCTGCTTGAGCGCGTTGCTAAGACTGATGATGGTATTCGATGGGCTCAAGCATTCTCGCGTTGGTGGCGTGCCTGGGGCCGCTGAAGGCTGAGGCGTATTGCATAACGCCATTTCCTCCCATTTCACACCGAGTAAAAGAGAACTTATGCCTCTTGGTGTAGAAGGGGGAATTGAAATAAGGATTGTTTTCAGTGGTTTAATTTTGTGGTATGGCCTCTTTTTTGAGGAATGAGCTTGCGCCGAAAGATATTTTCTGTAATGCTTTCTAATCAAACCTGCATATCTTGCGCCATGTTGTGGCCGATGATAAAAAGGGGAAGAAAACAACGTGTTGTATTATGTGCTTAGACACTGGTGATGCGCTCAAGAGGAGCTCGAGCGCAGCAGACCATGAGCTTTAGGCTTGTACCGAGCTCTCCTGACTCCGAGAGTAAAGACTTATCGCTCCAGATGCTCTTTCCGGAGGGGCTCTCAGCTGCGTTCTCGTAACATCGTGTGTACCACCATCGACCAACGTGGCTGACTATTCTGGTGATACCTTCGTCTGCCAAGGGGCTGTTGTCATTCATCATCTCGGATAGACTAGCAGGATCCTTCTTGCCCTCGTCGGCCTTACTGTCTGAGCGAGTGAAGGAACTTGCGACGGGGACGGCTACTCGTGCTACCTCGATGGTAGTGAAACTAACATTGCCGAGAAGACGAACAATGAGATCCGCGGTTGATCCAAGACTGGCCTCAGGCGTCTTCTCATTGATCCGCTCTTTTAGACGGCGAACTGTACGTCGGCCCCGATTGCCCATGTTGTTGAGGTCGACATCTAGAATGGAGAGCTCGATAAAACCTCCTGGCTTCAGCACACGGCGAGCTTCAATAAGAATGTTGCGATAGTATGCTTCAGGCGCTGCTACAGGGAAGCGGTACACAACAGCCGTGAAACTATGAGGAGCAAAGGGGAACTTGTCGAGGTGAGAGACGTATTGGATCTGATGGTGGTTTAAAGGGCTCAGAGGGAAGCTCGAAGATGAACTCTTGAGTTCTTCAGGAACAGGAGCACGAGGAGACAGGTTAAAGAAGGTAGCGGCCGGGTATGTTTCGGCAGCGTAGAATGACCAATCATCGTTACCAAGGCCATCAATCACAAGGACTGAGTGTCTCTTCAGTGATCTGTCAACAGGAACCAGTTCATAGCGAACGTCACTGAAGAGAGCCTGCCCGAAGGTAAGCCACTTACTCACCGTTATTGAGCCAACCCTAAGGTTGACTTGCGCGAGCGGTGGCCCATCCTCTGAAGAGGTGCTAGCATCAGACCGCCTTGTCTTGCGGGATGATCGGCTGCTTCGTCGAGATACCTCACCAGTTGCAGGTGCCTCACTGTTGGTGTTACTGTCTACATATTCCGAAACAAACTCGGAGACTGAGATGGGAGTGCTGGGGCTTGGGTGGGGTTCGAAAGCGGCCCGGAGATATTCAGTCATGTCGGCGCTGCAAGTGATAGAAATGGTGGCTGCCTTGAATTTTCGGCTTCCATCCTCATCGATGACAACAGTAGATGTCTCTATAAGCTTCTCATTACTAGCCAGCTTCGACTCGTAAGCCTCAAGATGAAACGGTGTACCTCGTGAAGAGGTTGGGGAGGGAACTGCTTTGCCAGCACCTTCTCCGACGAGATCATCGTACTCATTCCATACCTCGTCTTCTGCAGGAGAATCATTAGGCTGTGGGATCACAGCAGTAGAACCAGAGAAGGCAAGAATACCGGAATAGCTCGAGCTAGATGTACCAATATTTCCCTCGCAGTCCTTGCAAGACGAAAAGGCAAAGGATTCCTTTTCAACTCGGCTCAAAGCAGGTAAATTGGAGTCACTCGATGAGAGATTGTTGGGGCTTCCTCCTGTTGAGCCGTCGGTAGTCAGATCAGGAACAGGAGTAGAAGGTCTGGAAGGTGAAGGACCTTTGGCAATTGACTCGGGATCGTAGACCTCAAGGTTTTTAGTTGTCGATTTCTTGCTAGCCCCGAAAGGCCTATAAAAGCTCATTGGAGACACATTTTCATTAGTGTTACGCACAACCTTGGGGATTCTCCCGACTTGAGAAAGTCGACTTCGTCGACTAGCAGTGGTTCTTGTTGAAAGAGGCTGTACAGTAGGCTTCTTGGACATTAGCGTCTGCTCGGGTACAGGCAAACGAGGGTTGATCTTCATCTCGAAGTTCTCCAGCCTTGGTAGATGAGTTGGCTCTACAGGCCGCACCAGAGAGTTGATTGATGATCGTGTCTCTGGCGTGCCTTGCGAAAGCTCGGGAACTACACCAACAAAAGATGATTTTCCATAAACTTCGACAATCCTCAAGCCATCTTGAATGTCCGTCGGCTCGCAATCCTCCTGCTCTGACATAGCTATCATAGCATAAAGGGCGGGTGGCTTCTTTCCAATTGGCTTGGCACTAGTCGAGACTTTCTCGCTCTGTTTACGCCGCTGGGTCTGGGCTGGCCTTCCGAACCAATACCACTTTCGAGGAGATCGCGGCCTCTTGACAAGCTTCTTGGGTACAGGGTGAGAAGACTTGACCTCATGAGAAATCCCCCGTTGCAGCTCGGAGTGGGACTCATTAGACATGACACTGGTATCGGAACTTTTCATGGGCGATGGCGGATATCCATATCTGCTGATGGGCTCAGGTAATTTTAGGGGGTCACCCGGCGAAGATCGAAGCGACGGATAGATCTTCGGGAAGCCAATCTCGACGTCTTCAGAATCACTACTCTCTGAGGGACGACGAGTACCAAAAGCTGAATCTGGAGTGTGTGATAGAGGTGACAACCTCGACTCCTCGGTTGCCAGGCTTTGGGAGCTTACACTCTGAGTGGTTTCAGAACTTGCATTTCGATTCTCGATAACCACTGGGTTGGCCCGATCCACACAGCATAAACTGTTGTTGGAACCGGGTTCTTGAGTCTTCTGACTGCTGGGGTGGTCGCGCGTCATGTTGCTGATACTGCCACTGCGTCTCTTGGCAGCGCCAATACTTCCATAACCTTCATGACCTGTGCCGGCTGCGGGACCTTTGCGAAGAGTCTTCTTTTCCTTCCCAGACTTCCTGACTGGTGCTACGTTGGCGTGATTGTTAAGGCTAAAGAATGGGAGTCGTGAGAATAGGGAGGTTGCCACATTAGCACTCGTTGTGCTTGTCATTCGAGGTGGCTCGGGGAGCCTGGACTTCTTCGACTGGGCTGTTGCCTTAGCTGCTGGTTGAGAGCACAATTCGTCGTTTATGGGGAGTTGTGAAGTTAATGCTGTTCGGCCTCCATGAGTGCACTTCGGCTTCTGAGGCGACAAGGCTGCTGTAGCAGCAGACTCGCTTCCACGTCTTTCGGTTTTTAGGAGGAATTGAGGGAAAGTATTGCTGTGAATGACTGTCATGTGGTTAAACAATTGGATTTCTATGTCAGGGACGTCATCTCTGCTGGGTCGAGTAGGGTGTATAGCTCTTGGGGAAGTGGATCGCAAAACAGGTCTTGAAACCTTGCGCATCGGTTTGAACGACCATGTATCTTCATGAAGAATGGTTGGTGAAGGAAGCAATTGCTTGGTCTTCTTGATGGCTGCCTCTAGAACAGTTGAATTCGATGACGATGTACTCAAGGACTCTCTAATAGCTACGCGATCGCGGGGATCAACGGTGACGGCATCGACTGCGTTAGGGAAACCTCCACCAGCTCTTTGTGTCACAGAAGATTCCCTGAGGACAGGGCTTTGTAGTCGGTTAAGAGGTGTAGCATGATACGAAGGCTGAGATGCAACCGGGATTGACGTGGTGACGGTAGGGCTGGCGCTTCGGTTGATGTGATGAGTGTTTGACGTGTGAACTTGAGTAGAGCACGTATTCAAGGTTGGAGTGTAAATGGAGGAAGCGAGACAGGAACAGGGAAATAAAAAGGTAGCAAGATGGGTTCAAAATCTAAGAGATGAGAGACAAAGCAACGGAAGACAAGATACAAGATAGTAGCAAAATTTGAGAGCGAGTGGGGGGAGATATAATAAGGTAAGAAAAGCAAGTAAGTAAGGCAGATATTGTAGCAGCGGGGAAGGCTGCGACGGTAGCGGGAATAAAACGAAGAATAAGTAGTGTTCAGGCAAAGGGCGACCTTTCTGGGGCCATCATCGTGAGTCGGCAACACCATCTGGTACATGAATACATCGACTGATGGGAAGAGGTACATGCGTGGTAGACTAGAGTGTGGACGACTCTGACTGTGGCGCTTCTCCTAGTTCTTGTTGGAACATCCGGGGATCCTCCTTCCCTTCCGGATTCAGATTAACAGTCTGAAAGTCCTAGATTTAAAGTTTAAAGTCCTAGATGAAATCATTTAGAGATATAAACCTGAGAAGAACTCTCATCTCACTAATGAACAATTAAGTTTCGTAAAAAAAAAAAGAAATACATTTTTCACTCAGCACTACTGCGCAATATAAACAACAGTTCTAGCCTGACCCGAATTAATAGGTGGCAGGCATGACCTTGCCAAGAATCGCATCTCGGACAGTCCTCCCATGCGATGCGATGCGATAAAATCATCCCCAAGTCGAGTCATCCGTTGTCAGTGAGTGAGGAATACCACGGCAGCTGTAATATCCGTAGGCTGCAGAGTACGTAAACTCAAGCGTGATGCTGCGCCGCTTTCCCTCCGAGATTATATCATGTCATTCGGTGCGTTGTCTCTTCAGATGAGCTTTAGTGTTCAATCAGGATGTCCAGATCGCCAAGAGAGACTTCTAGCGCATAACCCTTCGGGTCAGAGGAGGTTATTGGCGGAACCTCGTCGATATGTTCTCCTGCAGTGGTGCTGTTCTCAATGGTGTCGGATGGCTGAATTACCACACTTTTGGCCTACACCCCTGCAGATCGATAACGTCGTGCAAAGAACCCAGATGTTAAAAGACAATGTCACTCTGACAGGCAACGCTAGATCGACGAACTACAGAAACCCCTAGGCGTTAACGTCTCCTTTCAGGTCGTTTTCCTTGTCACCCGGGATCTTTCTAGACCAGGCTCAGCATGCCACCATCCAACCAGACAATACATCTTTGGGATCGGACAACTTCCTTTGTACGGCGAGCAGCGAATGTAGTGCCATGGGAAGCGTGGCCCCTTGAGCAAGGAAAAACCATAAACACGAGATCCCCGAATGAGAAGTGGGTTGCGAGTGGGGGGTTGTTTAATACCGGCTGTCCATTGCCGGGGCAGACAGAATGCGGGTCTGTAGTGGAGAAGCTGAAAATTCTGGGGCCACGGGTGTACTCGAGTACAAAGAGAAGGAGGCGACCTTAACAGCCACTGCCCCCCCCGGCTCGAGACAACGGGTAGAGAGGTTTCACATGCAGGCAGTGGATCTCCTCGTCTCTAAGGTAGCCCTAAAACAGCAACGCAGGAACTCTCTGACGTCATTCCAATTGCTTCTCGGGCGTGCGTCGGCAAAAAGATGCATCCAGCGACCCCTCAACGTGGTTTCGCGACCTGGCGGGTTTGAGGTGTGGTATCCAGTGTTGACACAAATTTACACATCAAGCCACCTCGAATCGTCGGTAATCGAAATTGTAAACGGTTTTCTATTCACGCCCGAAGCAAACAAGGCATGCATAGACCCGGACCCTAGGCGAATCATCGCAATTCCTGTACGGCAGTGTATTGTCGCCAGTCAACACCATTGTTCTCTGCTCAAGACAACCACAGACTCTAACGTGCCTCTGCAGGACGCATCGCTATCCTACACTATTAGGCTTTTGGTCGTGAAAGCGCACAAACGGAACACACGCCTACGGGAGCAGAAGAAGCGCGAAAAGAACTCAAAGGAAGCTTGAGATGAAGTTTTTCGGAAGGAAATATCCATTGTCCGCCAGTTACGAACATAGGTTGCTACTCAAACTAGGACGTAAAGAAGGCTGCCCAATGCCTTGTAGTTCGCGATGGCAGCATTCTTCATAACCAATGGAAGAATGCCAGAAGGGAACAGCTGAATTACCAAAGAAGTAGGCTCTTATGCACCTCATGACATATACCTCTGTGTTTACAGATCTGTGGAAGTTAGTGATGACTGATACTCCATGGCTGAGTATGGAAACTTCGACGGCCAGGGAAAAATGTAAATTCTGGCCCAGCTAGCATCTAACTTCGGTCTCCCTATGGCCCTGGGAGGGTCCGAGCCGTGTGTGATTGTCAACCACTTTCCGCCAATCCATTCTCTTTTCTCTTTCAGATTTACAAGCCTATTCTCCTCAGCCTAGTAGCGCGTAGGTAAGTCTCGTATCTCTCGTATCAATTCCTGAAGGCTATAATAGACTTTTGTTGAGCTTGGTTCATGTGCTTCGGATCCTTCCACAAACCCAGGTCATTTTTGGCCTCCGTTCCGACGACAGACATACGCGGGGATCGCCCCTTTAAAGAGGTTGAGGCCTAAGCAAAGAAAGCACGAACTCGGAGTCAGATTCAAGTTAGAGCAACCGTTGAGCTCCTTAGTTGCCACTCTCGCAAAGCCCTCCAGAAATATGTGAAGTACTTTCGCCGTCTGGTCAGTTCAAAAGATACACGTTTGAAAGCAGAATAAAGCACGGACGTACATGGTATGAATGCCTTACTCGGCCATAGAATCTGACTGTGGGTCTCTGTATGATGTATTGGGCCAACGCCATGTGCCGAAGTAGCTGGGGACTCCACGGTTCGTTACTCTCCTCATACGAACACGAGGTCTATCTTCGAAAGTTTGGCATCTCTGAGCCATGGAAGAGACTAAAAAGAGCATATTGGGTTCCCCAGCACAATCGAGGGGCTCCTCGATAGTATGGTCAGTGCCACTCGTATGTGGAGTAACACTGGAATTCATCAAGAAGCTGCTTGGCTGGTTCTGCTTCCTCAATCCAACTCGTAATCAGTACCTGCTGTATCGTATTAAGCACCTCCTGTACCGCCTTGAGAATAACATCGAGCTCGCTCTTAGAAATTCTACTCAGATCCAGTCCTTTTGACTCCGGCAGCATCTTTTGCAATTCATCAATCGTGGCATAAGTCACTTCGCTGGACTGCTGCTGCTCAGTGTTCTCGCTGAATGATATGTTGCGCTGAGTCATTGGCCTGGTTCTTCCTTTGATATGAATCTGTTCAGATTCTGCCTCGACCTCCTGCTGTTCTTTGATATCCCCCTTCAGGAAGAGTTCATGGATCCTATCAAGGATCCTTTGCACTCCAGGGCACATGCCTCGTACTGGTACCTCGCGGTCAAAGTTGGTAAGGAGAGTGTTCTTGCAGTGAATGGTAATCTTCCCGTCTGCTATAGCATAGCCCCAGTCATCGTCATCGTATGTGACAGAGGGCTTACTACCTCGCGGTTTCTCCTCATTATCCTTGTAGGTATCGTCGACTCCATCGATATGTTTGTCCACAGGCAGTGTGGGTGCATTCTGTTTGTCCTGTCCTGGTCTCGCCCCCACGACTATAGTACCCTCTGCTGAATCTGAGTCGGACTCGTCGTGAATGAATGTCTCTGGTAGGCTTGATTTACTCTTGGGGGAAGTCAGATTTGAGTCTGGATCAGGTCGTGCTTGATGCGGAATCTCAGAATGTACCTATATATGTTAGTCACGATAAGTAAGAGTCTTTCCAAAATTTCACCGCCCCGCTATCACGCCCGCTACGCCACTCACCTCCCTGATGATATTGCTTGTGCTCAATACTGGTAGCTCAAGTTCCGGCGTTGAAGGAAAGTTTTGCGTTCCTTGGAGGTGTGTCAGGTATGTTTGAGGCTGAGATATCCTGTTACAATCCATCTCCTGGTATTTCAGTGGGCGTTCACCGATGTCTGAGTATATCCTATTTGCATTAGCCGAACTCGGAGCGGCCGCTTCTACTCGCGGCACACAGTCTTGTTGTAGGGTCTCGTGTGCATCTTCTGCAGGAGGTGCCTGGTCAACTGAAGAGAGAAATCCGGTAAATGAAGCACTGCTCAATGGTGCATGGTGAGAAGGACCCATATGAAGAGAAGTACTATTCAGTATCTGTGGTCGTGGCGTAAGATATCGGGGAGGCTGAAGTTTCTCTCTTGTGCTGCCGAGGCTAAAGCCATAGAGTTTGACGATCGTTTTGAGGGCAGATTCGAGTTTGTTCCATGGATGCACCCTGACACTATTCTTTCGCACGGCGACGGGCTGGGGGTCAGAGAATCCCATAATGATCTTATGGAAATCTTGGCTCCATGGATCTTTCTCGGACACCGTAGTCGGGTCAAGCTTACTCAACGTACTGCGAATAAGGTTCCTCTCTGGTAGGGAAAAAGGTTTTTTCGTGTCGACAAGGTACTCGACAAGGAGGATAATCTCGCAAGATGTAATATAGAACTCGCCTTTTGCAGCCCACAACATACACGAGACGCGTCCCCCGCCATCGGATTGACTATTGATGCTCGACAATTCGAAGGTAGTATTCAATGTCGATCCCTTTCGTGTTCTGTGGAAGACAACAATCCGACGATGCTTGGCCTTGTCCTGCTCTGACCAGTTCTCTCCCATCGATTTCAGATCACCCGTAATCTTCAAAACCGCCTTACTAGGATCAGATGAAGTGAGTTGGCAGTTTTCATCGTTTCGAGCATTAGCACTATCAATGCTAGTTTGGGTCAGCTGGAGAGCATTATTGGTCCCGCCGTCTACCAGGGCATGACCGTTGTCCCAGTTGGTGGACGTATCAGGGTAGTCTTTGCCTCCCAGTAGAGAAGGTAGTCCTGGATCTGGAGGAGATTGCCCTTGTGAAAACGAATAAATTCCCTAAGCAAGTTAGTTGTGGTACTTTATAGCTTTGCCAAGGTCCGACCGCTGTGCCATAATGTCACGCGACGTCACTTACCTCGTCGACACCATCACTTGTAACCGAGGCTGCTGGCTTGTGTTTACATTTTTTGGTGTGGCGCTCCTGATTGTCCTTTCGAGGAAACGTCTTAGTGCAATCCCGCCAGGCGCATTTATATGGACGTTCACGAGTGTCTTTGAAGCAAATGTTAGTAATATTGTTAATTCAATGGCCTGTCTTGCTTACGAATCTTCAAATGGCGTTTATATTCGCCAGGGTATTGATACCATTTGGGACAAAAAGGACACCATAATGCCTTTTGACTTCCTTTCTTGGCGGCTTTTGCCCTATGCATATTCCGTTGGGAAGCTTTTGCGCCCAACTTTGCTAGTACACCCCCAGTTGCTGGCAAGCTTTTCAGGCTCTCAGAGAATTCTGGAGTCGGCACTCTTGGTATCATTGCTTGCGGCCAATTCGAATCAATTTGGGCGTCTGGTAGCAGCGCTGGGTTCCTAAGAACACCGCTTTGCGCTGGTAGTTGGCAACGAGGTATATATTCTGACTGGATATCTCCTGTCGGCTCTTTAGAGACCTGACCTTGGCTTAAACATTGTTCCGGGAATAGATCATCAGATACTCGGGCTCTAGGCCCTCTTTTAAATGAGCTTTGGCACTGTGAAGTCGGAAAGGTTGCTAACTGGGAGGAACTTGAATGACCAGGATCGAGCGACATATTCGCGTATGGGGCCATTTCATATTGAGCAGGCTGGCTTTCAGTATAATGGGCGTAGGATCCTTTTGGTAGTATGTTGTCGTGGACTGGAGCAGTATAAAAGGCGCTTGGGTAGTCATCAGTCAATGTCTCGATTTCTGGAGCTGAATATGGAGGATCCGTGAGAGATTGTTCCACTTCCTGTGATAGTTGATGATGAGTCGGGATCAAGTCTGTTTCGGTAGCAACACCTGGATTTCCTACCTCCGTGACATAGGATGGCTGATTGAATAGTTGGAAGTCTGGGGATTGCTCGGAAATTAAAGTATCTTGATAGTCGTAAGAAAGATTGGCGGGAGGCCCTTGTTGGTTGCCATGGTGTTGTGGCATACGGTAGTCGTGGACTTGCGATTCAACATCAGCGTGATATAAGAGCCTGTTTGAGTGGTTGTTGTTTATATTGCGCAGTAGTGCTGGGTGAAAATGTATTTTTATGAAACTTGGTTGTTCATTATTGAGCTGAGAGTTATTCTCGGGTTTATATCTCTAGATGATTGTATCTAGGACTTTGAACTTTAAATCTAGGACTTTCAGACTAACAGTCTGAATCCTGAAGGGAAGGGGATTCCCGGATTTTCCAACACGCCCCCATCCACCTTGTCTTCAGGGCACAGAGTCATCGTGGACTTCAGTACTCCAAATAATACGACCTGCTTCCTCGATCGGACATGCACTGACTCGAATTGCTTCTAGAAAGTGACCGTGGCTGACGGCGTTCAATGGTTTAGTGAGTCCGTCTGCTACCTGCTCATGTGTGCTGACGTATTGCACATCAATATTCCCGGCTTCAACTTCTTCTCGGATATGGTGCTCGGTTAACGGAATGTGCTTTGTCCGTTGGTGAAGCTCAGGGTTTCTGCATAGCTTTAGGGAACCCTGGTTGTCGCCGTTCAGTGGGATAGGCATATGTAGCGGAAGGAGCAGTTCAGAGAAGAGGTTCCTAGTCCAGGCCAATTCTCTGGCACACTGGGAGAGTGCTGTATATTCAGCCTCGGTAGTCGATAGTGCCACTGTTTCGTGCCGTTTGGCCCTCCATGAGACTGTAGATCCTTCAAGTTGAACAAGCCATCCAAACGTCGATCTTCCCGTAACAGTGTCGCCTTTCCAATCCGAGTCGGCCCAAGCTGTGATGCTCCAAGCGGATTCAGGATCTTTCTTGACGCCCCCAAGCACCAGGCCGTGGTCTCTTGTCTGCTGTAGATAGCGGAGACCTCTTTTGATCATTCGTGAATGTGTTGGTGATGGATTCGACATGTATCTTGAGAGTACCGAGAGTAGGAAAGCTAAATCGGGTCTGGTTTGGGTCATTCCATACATCAGCGAGCCGGTTTTCGAGCTATAGTCTTCTCGTTCTTCTGGAGAAGCCGAGTCGCCATTGTCTCTTGGTTGCAGTGTCGAGAGTGAATTTCGCTCCATCGGGGTCTTGACCGGTCGACAATCCTCTAAGCCGAATTTCTTCAGTATTCTGGTAAAATATGCATCCTGGGAAAGGTAGATCAGCCTTGAGTTCCTGTCTCGGGTTATTCTTACTCCAAGAAAATGGCTGGCGGGACCGAGATCAGTCATTGTGAAGATCTCTCCCAGGCGGGCTTTGTACCCTTGGATTGCTTCCTTGTTGCTGCCCATGATGAGGAAGTCATCCACATATGTGATGATGATCACTCCCGTTGTGGGATTGTGATATACGGCCGTGTCAGACGTTACTTGTCGAAAGTCAAGGGATTCCAAGGCCTCCTTCAGCTTCTTTTGCCATTGCCGAGGCGCCTGTTTGAGTCCATAGAGGGATTTGATCAGTTTGCAGATCTTCTCGGTTGAGAATCCTGGCGGACGGTCTTCTGGGTGTTGGTCGAAATACTCTACAAGCCCTTCCGGCATTTCGATGAAGACTTCTTCCTCGAGGTCCCCTTCCAGGAACGCCGTCGACACGTCCATCTGCTCAATCTCCCAGTCAAGACAGGCAGCAACGGTGAGGAGGATTCTCCAAGTCGCCGCTTTGGCAACAGAGGCAAAGGTCTGGTTGTAGTCAAAGCCGAACTGTTGTTCAAAGCCTCTGACCACCAGCCGCGCCTTGAACTTGTCGAGGTTGCCGTCCTCGTTTTTCTTGACCTTGAATACCCATTTGACGGTAAGTGGCCTATTGTGAGCTTGGTTGCGGTCCAGCATGCGCCAAGTTCCTTTCGTGAGGAGACTGCGCAGCTCACTGTGTATTGCTCTGAGCCAATGCTCCCTTTGCGGACCTTGAAGCGCTTCAGTCATTGTTTTGGGCTCAGTGATCACCTCTTTTCGGGGATCGGGCAGCTTAGCTGATGTCATGGATGTTGTCGTCTGTCCATGCTGAGGATTATGCACCTCAGCATGCTGAAGATTGTTCACTTCAGACCTTTGTGGCCTTGGAGTCTTTGTCTGCTCCGTGACGGACTGTGGCCGGCTTGAGATGGGAGCTCCGTTCTTGCGGATTTCCGGCTCAACATCATGCTCAGTTTCGGTCAGGAGTTCTGTCTCCCCAACCTTTTCGTAGAATTGTACATTTGCAGAACGGACGATCTGATGTCCCTTCCTGCGAGAGGGCACCCAGCAGGTGTAGATCTGTGAACCTTCCATGCATAGGTAGATTCCAGCCTCTCCTCTTGGGCCAAACTTGTGTGATCTCAATCTTCGTTCCTGCGGTATGTGTATCGTGACTTGTGAGCCGCAGATTCGTTCTCCGGACAGATCCGGCTTGTTGTCTTGTCCGGGGAAGGCCTCGTTGAGAAAGCTTTCCATGGGAGTGAGGCCATCAATTGCCCTGGTGGCTGTCACGTTTGTCTTGCGCACCATATCTTCCAGGACCAATGGCCAGAGCTCTATCGGGATTCTTTCCGATTCCATGGTTGCTCTGACTTTGTCAAAGATGATGCGGTTAGAGCGCTCAGCAACTCCGTTAAATTCAGGAGTATATGGTGTCGTCTTGATGATCTTGACGCCGTGAGTGTACTCGAGGTTTTTGAGAGACGCACCATAGAGCTCAGAGCCGCCATCCATTTGGATTGCGTACACTCGGATGCCATACTGAGTTCGTATCTTGGAGATGAGCTGGCCTAGAAGTTCCGAAGCCATCCCCTTCCTCGTGAACGTGTAGGCCCATCTCATTCTATGCCTGTCATCTGTGGCAATCATTCCCCATCGTTCGCCTCTAATGCCCGGTGGATTGACTTTGAAGGTGTCAACATGAATGAACCCGGCCCTGGAGGCTCGTTTCCGTTTATTTCGCGGAGTCCATCGTAGGGCCTTTGCGATGTCCGCAGGCGAGGCAGTAATTGAAAGGCTGATGGTCGTGGTGGCCGTCACAGTACATTCCTCTGGTCATTTTGGCAGTCTGTGACACCTGATATGCGTTAACATGGCCGAGTCTTCGGTGCCAAAGGTCGACATTCAGGCATTGGTTTGATGAAGCAGTGTGATGATTGCATGGTTCTGGCTGGAGTTCCGAGACGGCCTGGTTTGAAACAGTAGTCTTTCCGACCTCAGTGTTCACGTACAGACCGTCCCTTCCTATGCGGAGGAGACCAAAGACATCTCCTGTTGGGTCGTACATGTCGTTCCCGTCTATCCAGCCGCCGTTCTTGTATAGCCTGAGTCCTGACATGACATTTACCGGAAACTCAGGGATGAACAGCGTGTCTTTGAGGTTAATTGTGACCTGCTCACCCCATTTGTTTATGAAGCAAATTTTGACTGTCCCCTTACCGAATGGGTACACCTTCCCACCGCCCGTAACGAGGACCGTTCGGGTTGCAGGCTGCAGTTCTGTGAATAGGCTTTGGTCGTTGCAGATGTGGACTGATGAACCTGTGTCGAACAGCCATTCTGCGGTTGAAGAGATGTTATCAAGGGAGACTTTACACGTCTCTGTATTGTCCATAGGTAGCTCGTCTGAGACGCTGTCTTCAAGAATCAGAAAAGATCGCTCAACTGTCATGTGATTTGATTCCTTGATATGGAGATTCTTGGTGCTGTCGCGTTGAAGATCATGCTCCATGAGTTCCTTGGCGAGACGGACTGCCCAGTCGGGTCGCTTATCCTTATGGGCGAACCAACAATCATTTTCATGATGTCCTCTCTTCTTGCAGTTCGTGCAGGTATGTTCCTTGTTCTTGCCGACTCGATGATTGGTTTCCTGGCTAGACTTGTTCGCGGCTCGCTGGTTCTTTGAAGATCCTCTCCTCCGGCCACTTGCCTCTTGCTTTCTTGCGGCCGGGCCCTTCCTTCCAGTCTTTTTACTGTGAGCCCAGTACGTGGAGGCAGTACCATGACTGTCATCATCATCTGATGACCTGTTTTCATCAATGAGATCTTGCTGCATTGATCGTAGTGTTGGCGGATGCTCCGAGCGTAGGAGAGCGCGCTGTCTGGCAGTCCAGTCAGGGTACTCGTTCTCGCAGGCAGTCAGATAAACAACCTTTTTGAGGGTATCTGAGATTGGTTCTTTCTGCTCGAGGAGAAGTTTGACGAGTCGTTCAAAGTCGACATTAAATTGTGGAATTGTCTCGTAAGAGCTTGTTTTGATCCGGATGAACTGGTAAAGTGTTGTCTGCAGAAGAACTGGGCCCGTGCCAATACAATAGGCCTGGAGAAGGTTGAACATCTCCTGGGGATTCTCAATCCCGACTAGTTGACTGAGTGCTTCTCCAGTGCAGTTACCTCGGATGGAGACGGCAGCTTTTGCCGCCCTGATCTTTTGATCCATAGTCTGCTGTTCCTCGGGAGGGTAATCACCAAAGACAGCATCTTCGAGGCCATTGATCCGAAGAATGGCCTTCTGAGCTGGGCAATATTGCTCCCAATTGGAGGGGCCGCCTAGCTTGAGCTCTTGCGGAAGGAAAAGAGTATTCTTTTCAGAGATGACCGTGGTACTGTCATACATTGAGGATGGTGTGTGGTCTTGACCTGAAGCACCAGGTTGCGACGATTCGGATGCAGGCGATACTCTGATTGTGTTGCGAGTTCGCATGGTGGAAGGTGGGGCTCGTCGTGACGTCATCTTGAGTTGAAGTTAAAGTTTGGTTCTTTGATTCAGAAGAGAAACCCGGTGTTTGCTAACCCGGGCTCATAACCTGTTGTTTATATTGCGCAGTAGTGCTGGGTGAAAATGTATTTTTATGAAACTTGGTTGTTCATTATTGAGCTGAGAGTTATTCTCGGGTTTATATCTCTAGATGATTGTATCTAGGACTTTGAACTTTAAATCTAGGACTTTCAGACTAACAGTCTGAATCCTGAAGGGAAGGGGATTCCCGGATTTTCCAACAGATCATCCAACAGGGCATGTGACAACCAGTTGACTTTCGGCCTTGACGCGCTCGAGCCTTTAGTGAGGCCCGATAGCATCGGTAGTTTCCGATCGATTTTGACTCATCGGATAACTTTATGGATAATTGGGCGGCGAAACCATGCTACATCATAACAACCAAATCGCGATCTGGTGGAGGCTTCAGGTGTGGGGATGTGACCATAGGCTATCGAACAATATTGTCAGTATGTACTCGACTGGGGCCTTCTTAATCTGGCACCAACTGACCGATTCCCAAGCCAAACTGGGGATCCAAGCCACTGTGAGCCCCCAGCCGTTGTTAACTTGGCGTTATCAGTTCCACTTCTCGTCAATTGGGCTGGTTCGTCCGCCCATGGTAGTCCTTCCTCTTGAGCACTTCTGACCGGTTAGCATGCATTGATGTAGATGTGTGGATGGCCATCGAATGTGTGAACGAGATGAATTGGGGCGGAGTGTGACGGTCGAAAGGTCCTGGGAATCAAGTTACACTCCAGGTTGCCGACAGACTCATTCCCCTCGACCAATATCCACCTTCAACAACAGCGCCTCGGGCTAGGCAGACTAAGAGAGCTTTCCAAGGCAAGCCATCCCCTCCTTTGTTTCTCGTTCATCTCTATCCTTAGATTCAAAGGAGGTGTGGAGAGGTTCGGCGAGATGTGAATTTGTCGGCAATCGAAGAGATGGATGACAGTATAAAGTTGCGGGACTGCAGTACTTAAGTAAAGGATAATGACCTTTGTTTAAGGACATGAAGATAGCCCCGAGATTTTGGAAAGGTTCATCGGAGCAGCAGTCTCACCAAGCTAGCGCTAGAGTGACCTGGTGAAGTTCGCGGAGTCACGGTGCCTTTGCGGTCAATGTCTGACAAGTTCAATGCTTGCAGGCCAGTCTTGTGATCCCGGCAGCAGTGATATCGAACATCTTGGTTCTCAAGCGGTGCTTGATGCCTCGGTTGTGGACTCCGTAGTTGTGTTCATGTCTTTCGCACATGTTGAAGGCCGCTCGAGTTCACTAATAGTTGGTGCCACCTTCAGACCCTTTGTGAGATGTAGATCAAAGTTCCGTGTCCCATTTTCTTTTCGTCATGGGAGTGTCACATGGCTGGGCGGTCGATTTGGCCGTCCATGTCGTTGTTCAGGGCCTGGGCGGTCTCAGTATTTTCAAGACCCGAAGCTGAGACGCGTTATGACGACCCCCTGATCTGGGATGAAAACGTGAAGAGTGATGAATCGATTGCGGCACTCTTCACAAGCATTACTATGCATTAGGCCTTGTGACGCCACGATAAGATTCAATATTTTGGTCGACTTCAAGTGGGGTCAGTGGTGCATGTCCCCACTGCAATTTGGTTGTTTGCCGTTGTACCATGCACAAGACCCACCAGCCTGCCTGAGGATTCATTGACGCCCTTACTTGACTTCATTTCCAGCAACAACACAGGAGAGACATCAGCAGCATCAACATCAATCTCAAACTTTAGTCTGGATATCTTTCCCTACCTTCTTCACAGATCCACCATGGCTACTATTGACCCTGCCGTTCCACAATACCACCGGGCTCGTATTGCCCAATATGTTTTGAAGCGTATGCGTCAGAAGTCCCCAGAAAGTACCCTCACCGCCAAGAACCTCCTGGCGATTGTTGAGAAACCACCTTTGCCACTGACAGTGGAGATAACATTTCCTCGCATCACCTTTTGCTGCGGCTGCATGTGTAAGCCAATTCCCCGTACTTCTCTTGCCAGCTAATAACTTTCACTACAGGCGGATCCTATGGGATAGACTGCCCTTGCCGCGGCGAGGGTTGCCGTTTAGGAATGAGAGTCCATATTGACATGGAAAAGAACCATTGGAAGCGCGACTTAACGCCGCCACAATATGCTCCCTCCCCACCTGTGACCTTGACGGAGGGCCAAATCATCAAGGTCGTTCCACACAACTTCAAGGCTCACCTCAACGCTATCCTTGAACCATTCTTACGCGCCGCGATCTGTGCCTACAATGAGAAATATGCTAAGTGGGCCTATGGCCACATTCTCAACCCTGACTCTCGTGAGCTCGATTATCGCTTCAGAACTCTAGAGGATCAGCTTGAAGCAACTACAACTCAGATTTTCAACAGAATCTTAGACGATGTAGGCGGGCTTGAGGTGCTTGATAGGAACAGCACAGACTTCAGGGAGAAAATCATGATGGGCTCGATCACTGCTTTCACGAGAAGAGCATAAGAAGGGAGACGGGGATGGTAATCAACACGAGAGCCTTCTCGGTCCGGGGAATGCTATTGTAATTTTCATAACAGTCTATATCCCTATCATTCTAAACCACAAATCTCGAATTCTGACTACTACAAGTTTCAATTTTCCGTGATCATTCTATCCTGGCACTTTTAGTCATGTAGGTGTCCATACTGGCTGGCCTGGGCCCTGGGTCGTAGAGGGTGAGCTGAATATAGTATTTTCGGATATGTAGTGTTGCCGTAGTGTTCGAGATTATTCCCAATATCGAGATAATCATACTCGTAACTCTGGGCTCCGGTAAGGCACAAGATAAGGCCGCTAGGCTATTAAAAACCCCTACGCGGACGGTTCATCGAGGAGACGCATATCGAAGAAGGAGCAGAACTCTGACTTGGAGTCTTCGACAACTGCGGTGAAGAGTTCATCCTCTACCATGGCGATCTCAAAAACCTGCTCATGTTTAGGGTAAAAAAGATCTTGTCGACCGGGCCAGTAGACTCATAGTAGGTCCTTGCATTTCCTCATGCCAACGGGCCAGTAGAGTTGTCTCTTTTGCAACTCGACCTAAATCGTACTTGTAATCGACCATACGTAGACGAACGTATTGGCCGCGGAGCCGTTCCAGATGATCGTGTTGTGGTTGACGTTGTACCCGTCCGCGAGGAGGAAACAAAGAAACAAAAGCGTCCTCTGCGTGGAGGATACCTTAGAATTTGACCAGGTCTTGCATTAGCAAGTTAGAAATGATCTCGTAGTTGTTGACGATCTCGGGCAATGTGGTTCCGCTGACCGTCAGGTAGTTACTTTATGTCTCGTCCCTCCGCCTAGCTCCCAAAAAGCTAGCTCACCTTAGGTTCACTCTGTTGATTCAAGCTCTCGGATAGCAAAGGGAACATGGCGTCTCAGGCTGGGAGCGCATTGCCGAATACCCATGACATTGGATGCCTCAAAGCTTGTCATGATCTTTCTGGATCTTGCCAGCGTGTTTAATACAAAGATGACTGTAATTACCCTATTGCCACAAGGCTGGTGAGACGGCGACAAGATGTCTCAACCTATAACTTCTACAAATAATCCAATAAGTGAGGCCCAGGAACAAATTATTCCTGACCTTGTGCCATGCTTGGTGTGCCATCAAGTTTGCTAAACATTGTAATGAAGATAGGTTGGTGCGTAATTGATATGCTGACTAACCCGGTATTGCTGTACCGGGGCGAGTCTATTTTGAATGAAGTAATAGATTGCTACGACGCAACCCTCACAGCATGTCATCTAACTCATATCGCAGAAAAACTCAGTGGTATAGTATATAAATATCATATCACTTTGGTTTTACAAACACAGGAATAGAATGCTTGACAGGCACCGGGATGACAGCATGGATGGCGATGATGAGATTGAGCCTCCAGGACTTGGTATTGTTTTGAAAGGTCTCGCGGCCGTAGGAGGGTCAAAGTTAATTCATGCTTATCCGGGATGAGCCCGGCGAAAGTAGGAGGTGGGTGGAGTTTCGCAATTCGCTCCACATCCTCACACATGTGCAGACAGACATTCAGGTCAATAGCATCCATGGCATCTTGCGGAACACATACAAGTCGCTCTTTTCAAAGAATTAAATCTCAGATATGGTGATTCTAACTGGCGGAGGGAAGGATCCACAGTGAGAATCCTCGAAGAAGACAGGTCTCTTGGACTGGACAGCATCAGACGGAGCCTCCCAAGGGCTGATCCCGACACTTGCCTCCTGGTGGGCGATGTCGAGCTTTGATATGTTCTGCTCTCCACTTTCAGAGCTTTTGGGGAATCTGATCTCTCGGTTATTTACTTTCTGCCGTTACCACTGCTAAAATTCCCGGAGCTTCTTCTTCCAGATCCTGTCACTTTCCTTAAAGGCCGCTTCAGTGTCTATCAGCTCAGATACGATGCTTCTGGCAGCTGTTTCACACTGAGAACGGTCGTAGTTGAAAACAAGAGCTGGCAAGGCGTTCTGTTCGTGAAGCTCATATGCCAGAGTGAAGAGCCTGTCAATATTGTGAACAGGATTTGAGTAACTGCAACGTTGTATCTTGGCGGTACTGTCAGCTTGCACCGAAGGGTCAACACTCTGTTGCAAAGCGTAGAAGGGAGACTCTGGCTTCTCCATGGCCTCCTTTAACGTCTTCTTTAAATGCTTCTCCCACTCGACAATATGAGTCTTTTCGATGACCTCTGGCAATTGAAACCATCGTCGGCTTGTCCAATACAATGAACCTCATAGAATATGATTCTCTTGAAACGCCGTGACCATGCGGTTGAGCTGCTGGCGTTTGTCGAGGCTAGGAGCATAATCCGTAACATGTGAGGCGCTGTAACCAATATTTGGCACCGAGGAGGGTTGTTGATGCGGTAATCGCGCGTGTGTGAATCCCCCAAACGGACTTTCCCTCTTGCATCCTGAACCTTTAAAAGAATCGGGCCTCGATCTTCGTAGCGATCTGATTCACAAGTACTTTTGTGGAAGCGACGTACACCAGGACTCCATCGTCGCTCTCCTCAAGTACCCTCTTCATGGCGTAGAAGGAGGTGAAGGTCTTTCCTGCAGACGTTGGAGCCACAATCAACAAGCATTCATCGGCATCCCGGTCCGGTGGAAGAATTCTATGCTAAAAACCCCAGTTTTTCGCCGATATCGTGGCACGGAGCTCTCTGCTGATGAGGCCATGCTGTATTTTAAGGTCAGAGACCACATAGGGCAGCAGAGTCTTGACTCGGGATATGGGAGGCAATGGACTCCTCGGTTCGCTAGGAGAGGTGCTGGCAACGCGGCTGATGGTGCGTCTTCGAATAGCATATGTCCCTTAGATGCCGGCTCTGACGCCGTGCCATCATTTTTCCCTTAACTGACTGTATTCTTCACAGGAGACGCGCCCAACTCCGTTCGCGATCAGACGATGTGCCAAGATCCTCGGTTTATGACCTTCCAAAGCGCGTACCTCAACGAGATTGCGAATTTTGACCTCCAGAATGCGTTCCTAGAAGAATAGAAGGAACGCCAGCTGTTTCGGCTGTTCGCACATGCCAGCCTCACGCGCGATCCTCGAGCTACGGCAGACATGGTGCCTGACTCAGTCTGGGCCAACCTGGCACCATATCCGGAAATCGTCGAGCTTCGAGAACAACGCGCACAATTGAAGCGGAGCAAGTACCGCATCGAGGGTCATGAGGACGAGGAAGAGATCCGACAGCTCACCAACATAATCCGAACGAAGAGGGCGTACCGCGAAAAGCAGGTCGCCAAAGAATGCCGCGAGGATTACTTCTAGCACCGTCCCACTTGAGACATTGAGTAGCAGGCACGCGAGACGGTCAAGCGTCATCGCGTCCAGCAAAACGTCAGGACTGAGGCTTAACCTCACATCAAAGCGGACAGTGAGCCTGAGCATAACCTCAACCAATTTCTTCTCCTCATGCAACCCGGAAAACGCCCGGACTGTATCGGCGACGCGCAGCTCTCCCTCGAAAAGCGTGCTTTTTCGTACTGCCGTCCGACCGTTTGGAACGGCCATTTTGATGACCAGCACTTGATCGACCGCGAGAGAGCACTGCAATGTGGTGACAAGATAGTGTGTACACACCCTGCTTGTCGCAGCCAAAACCAAGGACAAAATCTCGGATTCCATTATATGGACCAGTTTAGGACCCATGTGCAGATAATTCATCGGGTGACGCTGCGATCATCGTGCTAAGTGGAGCAAAAGCGATTGCGCAAGCTGAGGCGTCGAAAGATAGTTGAAGGATAAGCATGACAAGTTTGGAGCAATAGATAAAAAATAGAATGTTGGGGTAGCTCAATTCAATCTGGCTGAACTAATATGGCTCGATCGACTACCGCATACAATTCTTGCGCAAGGCCCAAACCTGCTTGTTGACATAATCCAGTACAGCATCATTTTGTCTCGAGTATTCCGGATGATCAATATTGCATAAACCTAGATGATAGACAGAATCGTACTGGCTCCCTTTAACTAGGTTGCACTGGTTTCTTCGTTGTTGCGCGATATCATGTTGCGTACGATGATGCGGCCCTCTGCTCGATCTTTCTCTTTAAAGATGCTCAAACCATGAGCCTGGAGGAACTTGAACTCGTCCCCATAGTGCTTCTTCACCCATGCATTCTCATTCGCTCTCAGAGGCCCCTCGTCTATGTCTTTATCCAGTAACAGAAGTTGAGCGTTATCATGCTTCTTTCTTTCGCTGTCCGGCCATTCCACCCGAAGTAGGTATTTCGTGAATGGATCAAAAGGTGGAGGTCCAACCTTGGGGCCGACCGGAGGTCCGCTGAGACGAACTTGGAAAAACCGGGCGGCTTGGGGCGCCGGCATAAAATAGGCTATGCGGCGGCTATCAGAGAGTCTGTGGATGGAACCCGAGGAGGTTCCAGAAACCAAAGTGACGACATGGTAGTCATCTAGAACGGGCGACCCGATGATGTTGCAGATGATGCTAGGGGCGTGCAGTACGTTCCTCAAACGGAGGGTGCCATGGGAGCGTGGACCATTTCGGTTTGGGGATGCCTTCGTGGGAAGGTCGACCGTACCTATGCCGATAACTTCAATCAGAGTTCCAGTCATGCTGTTAATAGCAGAGTTGAGGGAAACGTAATCGTCACCGAACCAAGAACGGTCTTTAGCAACGCTGGTCTTGTTAGAAGGTCGATCTTGCATCGCCAGTCACGGAGCCAGCCGGAAAGGAAATACGCACTGAACGTTGGAATTGTTGGACCAAACCCAAGTGGGGCAAGGCAGGTTAGCCTGAGGTGTCCTCTGCAACGATGCCATCGTGAGGATCAAATTTCTCAGATAGTGTGCAATATGAGACTTGGTGCTGTACCACGAGCGCTTTAAAAGCACCCTGGCTTACCAGTCAGGAAAAGAAGCAACAAATGAGTCTACTCAGGTCGTAGTTTACAAATCACCATTGTCAGTATGGTAGAATTAGTAATTCGTAGATATATCTTACCTTTACCTTCAAGGGATTCTACCTAGGGAGGACTTCTTGTTGACTTGTTGAAACCAATTCCCATTGGTTGGCTTTAGCTCAGCTCAAAGCCAGCCCCCGTCATTTCAAGCCAATCAAAAACCCGGCTGGAAGTGCGTTGTTGCGAGCGTCGCCAGCATGCGATAATGTCGTCCCCAGCAGGCTTAGGCATGTCATAGCATACCAGTATCATCGCGTAGAAGCAAGACATCAGTGTCCTGTGCATGCAAGCCTTGCAAAAGGATGTACCCTCTGACGGTTGTCAAGTACCCCATCTATAGGCGAGAGGGTTTATCTGGAGGTGACGTTAGCGGCCGGGACGTGCTTCTGCGCTACAAGGGCTGTCAATGACCAGGGCGCACAGAACACAGCCCTAAGGCAATAGATAGGCTCTGTGGTGGAGATGCGACCCTGAAGTCCCCCAAAGATGATAGATGGATTTAAAATGCGGTCGCTACCTATTAGTCAAAAAGGGCAGGCGACCCTTGGTCGTGCCCCGCGTGGCAATAAATCTATCTACACGATCATGACGAGTTGTAGGAGTGGGTGAGAGGGCCCTGACTTTGCTGATGTTTAGTTGTGTTTGCTAATGCTGGATTAACACCTGGATGTCCCTGTCGCCCTCGAGCCTTTGTTCGGCATGACGATACGGAACTTTACTCACAAGTGAAGGCTCCAAGTAATGGCACTCAATGGATATGGGGCAGCCAGGCAGACCTCATGCGCCCTACACAGGCCGCTCTGTCACAGCCTGGGATGGTATGTACAACGCCATGGAGGACAGTCAAGGCCCAGAAGCTCCACGACCCTGTGGCACCAATGATCCGCAGCATGACTATGGCCATAACAGTATCCATACGAATAATTATGAGCAAGCACTAAATAACGAGCTCTCCGACTCATCCACCGATAGTGATCGAGAACTCTGTGTTGGCAAATGCCAGTCCGATTATTGCCCACGATGATACAGCCCTTGGCACAATTGACAGCTGTAGCCGACGAGGGTTGCTAAAGTTTCTAGGACAGTCACAAAAACTGGAGTTCAGGTGTAGAAATGATGGTCACAGAGATGTTGGGCTTCTCCATAAGAGCCCGTCGTCGATAGAACGTTTAAAATTTGTTTGTTTGTTTGTTTGTTTGTTTGTTTGTATATTTTTCGTCTGGGTGGCTGTAACGAAGCCAGATCTCCTACTGGAGCAAAAGACGTGCTGAGCTAGCTAGGTACAGGGAAACCCCGCTTCCTTCACCATCCAGCATACCAATGGCACAAAAGGTGCTGTATTTCTCAAGCCCGTCACCCGTCAGCGGGTTCGGGGGCAATCTATTGTCGAACTTTTTCCACCGACCAGAATTCTCTCGCGCATCACTACATCTGCCGACGACCCCTGGCCGAAGCGATCGGAAATCGCATGGCCTATGAGGCCGCTGAGAAGTGAGGGCTCCCTTCGGAATTCCTCACGCTGTATGAGCGTATTTGCATGTGTGAGGATTTGGATCCACTGCACACGGTAGAGCCGCTAGCGCAAGAACATCTACCGATGCCATGGGCATCGTCCTCCGATATCTAAGGCGTTCTGGTTCTGAGGTGCCGCCATTAGATCCGACAAAGGTGTTGTCAGAGAAGGCGAACTCTCCAAAATTCCTTCTCTGAAAACTGCTGTTAGGGAGCCGATAGCATCCCCGCAGTTTTGTGTGGTCGCGTGGCCTGCAGAAAATCCCGCTCCTAACACGGCACTAACAGTGCGTGCCAAGAAAGAATTTTTACAGGGGAGAGTTGGGGAACGTTTAAAATCACCATGGTGGTGTTGCGCTGCAGGGTAGGTCACCTAACTCTCGGCCGTACTGGGTAGTTGTGGTTTGTCGCTTTGCCAGCATGGAACTCTGGTCAATCAAAACTTATCCCCTGGCCAATTTTCTTTGGTTATCCGGATACCAACTCAGTCCCGTCCTGCAGAAACTGGATGACCTTGGATGGATGAGGGCAGCCGCGTTGCTTCACGATACAATCCGATTCATCGAACCAACCACCGCTGCGAGTGCCTCCAATATGGTGTTGTCCTGGCAGGTACCGTACTTTAGAGCGATACGCTAGCTTCCTCCTTACGATCCACGAACCTGCTCAAGTTGATCAACGCGACCTGCTCTGACGCGTCCCTCGCTCGGCCGCATCGCGGCATTACCTCCTACCAAGATGATATTATGAAAGGTGCACCCGAACCTCTGTTCGCTTCTCTCTACTTCTTACTGACTATCTTTACACAGGCCGGCCTGTTTTCCGATCCCGCTCGTAGCTCTTCTAGTCAACTGTTGTTGTGTCGTACTGTCCAAGACTGCCTCAAATCTAGCCCGATGATCGAGATGCCTTCTGGCCAGCGACCCCACGGCGATGTCGTTGCCGTATGGAAGGTACCTTAGGGTGACGATTCGCATCCCTTCCTCGCCCATCCGCGATCATACTCACCAGCGATCGATACCCTGTCCGCGACCGATTCACCGACCTTCACCCCGATCTTCACCGCGCGATTTGTGAAGCAACAAGTTCTGGTTCATATAATTGGATGTTGATTGCAAGCCCAAGGTTAGATAACCTACAAGGATGGCAGTTCCTACTCGTCCATCAATCCTCCAGCGCTGCCAGTATTTTGGCTTCATTCAGTTGTAGCGATATGGCGCTTTTCCGAGCCCTTGGTTTGCTCGATACTGCCCAGTCTCATCACGGATGCCCTCGACAAAGTTCTTCACGTCATGTGCTGTCACAAACTGGCTCGTCCGGAATCTGCAGCCGCCCTTGTTTTCTGGGACAGGTTCTGGGGACTCACTTACGAGGGTAGGCCTAACATTCTGTCCCTCCATTTCGACTGTACTGACCGATCCCTAGAAAAATTACGGTATCTCTTCCTCTATCTAACTACGCCTATAGTCCTTCTCACCAGCTCCATTACCTGCTACCTGACCAAAAGCTCCGACGGATATCCTGGCAGCCGAGGTGCCTTCTTGCCGGCTATTCCAGGACGTGACATCATTTCTGTTCTGAGATCACACGACACATGAACCTTGACCAGACTTCCACATACGGTCAGCTTGATCGTCAGTTACCCTCGGTCCTTCGACAACTAGCCATCCAACTGAGTTGTGGTTCGATGCCAACTTGCCACTCGATTCCGCCTGGCCGAACGTGCATCCATACACCTGTACGTGTGTATCCGTACGCAAGGTGACCGGAATGTGCCCCAGCTTTCGTCCTCAACCCATTCCACTGCCAGCGTCGCCATTTTCCGCAACGAGAGCCAGCAAAGGCAACCGCAATCTACTGGTCAGGATTGACGCCCTGTAAAGGATCTTGCTCCATCATTTGTCTTGCTCTCATGCACAAGCGGGCGAGCCCGTCAGCGTCTCCTCAAAAGCGCGTGTTATCGCGACCAGAACAATTCGCGATTGAAAAATCCATGGTGCACGCCATGCCAGGTTAGGGAGGGGAATTTCACGCCTCACCAGGCACGACACCGAGCCATTACCGCGATTCATGATCCTAGAAGTAGTGACCGGATCTTTCGCGCGGATACGAGCCGAAGCTGAGAATGCAGCTGTTGTGGAGGAGAAAAATGGCAAGAGGAGTGCGACGTTTAATATTGCGGAATTTGAGGAGAGTATGCCTCTGCTGGTGGGCTGTTATCGCGAGACGTTGCGTCTTGTGAACCAGACTCTTAGCACGCGACGCATCCTCCAAGACACAAGCGTCACAACACCCGAAGGAGCAACATATATTCTCAAAAAAGACACAGACTTGCAACTCCCGGCTGGCGTAGCACACTACGAGGACAGTGTCTGGGGCGCAGATGTCAACGTCTTCAATCCAGAGCGCTTCCTCCCATCATCCAAGGGAAGCACAGAGGATGAGCGCAAGCGAAAAGCAGCGTACATACCCTTCGGAGGCGGTCGCCATCTGTGTCCAGGCCGCAACCTCGCTTAGCAGAGATAATCGGCTTCGCGTCTGCTCTACTACTGGGTTTTGAGATTGAAGCTGTGGGGATGGGCTTTGGCAATGTCAAGATGCTGGGACCGCAGCTTGCAGGCGGGACGGTAAGGCCTGAGAGGTATGGCGCTGGGTTGGGGGCTGAGATAGCGATGAGGCAGGGATGGGAGGATGTGGAGTGGAGGTTTGAGTGTTGATATTTTGGGGAAGATATTGATGTATCATTTCATCAATCGTGTTTGCTATGCTAATACAGTGATTGACCCCAAATACGATGGTACAGACGTAGAAAAGCCCCTGTTGTTTTGTGATTTTTGTCGAAATGCATGTAGAATAAAGCAGATAAATCCCAATTATCTGATTGGCCATGTCATGAAAGACCCCAACTCCGTCACGTGTGTTCCATACCGTTAATCCAAACCCATTCAATCACAGGAGACGCAACCCGCAAGCGGATTGTCCAGAAAAAGCCTTGAGGAACGAATTTGAAGATAAAAATTGGGCAGGGGATATAATTCTCAGCGGATGACTAGACCCACAAACTCTAAATCGACCCTACACAAAGCGGGATTCTTAAAGCGGGACCCTTAGAAAGATGAATCCCTCAAAAGCTCACGATGAGAAGATTTACGTTCGGTTCATTTGACGACAGCCAGACTTTCAGAATCTACAAACTATCACTCATTGTAAACATAGCGGCATGCCCAGTTCGGCTCCAGTTCTTTTGCGACAAGGCAGCCGAGGGGCTGAGTTTCAACAATCCAGTGCTAGAGAGCCTGATCACCGCGTATCCGAAGGTCGTCAAGAATCTCCCTTCGCCGACCGTTATCGGCGTGCAATGTTGCCCTTCATGTAAGAGCACGAGGCCAGTTGTCCCGCAGTGTCCAATCTTTTGGGTCAGTTGCGGATCGACTATCACAACCGTTCTGCAAACACCAAAGTCCCATCTTCACAAAACGAGATCCTCATGCGGAGGCTATCGGTAATGGCGTGTATGAGAGGGTCAAACGCGAAACCCAGTCGCGGCAAGTCATCCGAGAAGAGAGGCTGGATGCTGGGGCAGTGTACGAGGCGGAAGTTGGAGGCATATATTGAGCGGTACGTGGAACGACTGCACAGATCGAATCGTTCAGTAGACGCAAAGCAGTGGGATGTTGTGAAAAAGGTGACAACAGAGCGAACTGGAAGAGACGCAGGAGAGTGTGTATAGAAAAAGAGGCCAGAATGGCAGGGAAAGGGTCAAACTGCATAGTTGGGTTACGTCTTTGAAACGGAGGAAACACTTGAGGACTTGAGCACGAATGCAACTTTTTATTCTTTATGGGGATACTTCTTTGGGGGATGGCGATTGCGATGTGGCCTAGTCCCGCCGTCTGGGCCTGGGAAAGGATGCAAAGTGATGCTAGACTCGCCGGCGTCGGCCATGGCCGACGGAGATGGGGAATTAGAGGGGGAATTGGCCGGAGGATCTAGGCTATCTTCTGCAATCGATACATGAGAATGGCCTTCTGTAGGCTGCGGAAGCTGTTTCTTATATGAAGATCCCGCAGGCTGGCGCTGTCAGAGCCTCGTCGCCTCTTAGAAGGGGTGAACGGAGTGGCACGACCCTCCCAGCGGGCGGAGCGCTTCGAAGTCGGAGTAGAAGATGGCGTCGGCGTGGCCGTGGGGACGGCAGCCGGTCTCGGTAGGTAGGCCAAGTCGAGGACACGGAGGGCCAGCTGATTGGTTTCGGTGGTGCGGCCAGTGACTTTGGCAGTGATACTGAGAAAAGCTCCCGACTGAGGGATCTTGACTTTTTGCCAACGCTTGGTGGTTTCCAGGAAACAGGTGACGGAGAACGCGATTGGAGCTGCTTTTAAGGTGTCGTAGACGGATGTTTCGACGGCGAAGCAGCGGTCCTCTGAAAAGTCAAGAGTCTTGTCGCTGCGAGATGGCACGAAGCCGATAATGGTCATCATCGGACACCACTGTTCTGGCAAGTGGCGTCGATACTTGTCAAAGTCAGACACGTCTCCCGGGTGACTAGGGAGAGTTAGTTGGAGCTAGATCGGGTACAGGACAAGACGGGACGTGCCTCATCAAGCTTAAGGCTTGGACACTGATCTCCAAGGCCCCGTCGGCAGACAGGGCAGTAGAGAAGCGACCGTCGGCGTAGAAGAAGGTGTTTGCCACATAGAGGTCCCTTTCTTCTCGTGTGAGATAAGCATGGATGCGGGTATGAATAGGCTCGACGTTGACATTAGGACTATAGAAGCTACTCTCGTCAAAGATGTTGACGTCGGTCTGTATTTCGACGTAGTTGGGTGCATTTTCACGACTCGGGTCCTCTGTGACGGTGTCGACGAAGTCGCGCAGGTGGATGGTACTCGAAAAGGTCGATTGTAGAGACATGCTGAACAGAAGTTGAGGGAATGATTGGAAACGTGCCACATCTCGCGCGAAGGTGCGGGACGGCTTGCTATAAAGGGAGGGGTTCCAACATGTTTGGTGAAGGAACTTTGACTGGGTATTCAGAGCATGTGACGAATGTCACGTCAGGGGATTGAACGTGAACCTTGTTCTCATTGCCAAGCAGATGATTGGTGAGTGCGACACAGGGTCGACGGGGAAAGCGTTAGACGAGGTTACTGCCGTTTCAAAGCAAGAGGGTGCTGTGTTTGCAGGCTGAGGTGGGGAATACTCCCAAAGCGTTATCGAGCAAGGATTCAGGGGTTATTTGAGTTTAAGCCTGAAGGAGCGTGTCCTCCCGTAGCCCGGGCTGAGGAGAAAAACGGATAGTTCGGGTGTCCGGGATGGAGCAATGAACTGAGGTAAATGTGCAGGCATTAGCACCAGACCCTTGGGGGCCAAGTGGCCTGCCATCCTTTGCATCACGATAGAACTATGAGGATAGGAAAGCGAGCAAACGTAGGCCATCATGGAGACGGAGAGTCTGTCCGATCTGTTCCGTCGCCTAGATGCGCAGAATCGCGAGAATGTGGCACTCGCCGGCCTGGGGATCCGTACATCGGCAGATATCTTCGAGGCTATACAGAGCCAGTATGAGCACTCTAGGAGCCAAAGAAATGAGGCATATGGATGGTCGGTTGTTAGTCCGGCACTGGTAGATCTGGGCATTCGGACGTCAGCCGACATTCTAGAGGCGTTGAACGGGGAGAACGGCCAGAAAAGTGGTGATATGAGTTCTCGCCGACGTCATCGTCTTCATCGGAAACCGGGGATCATGTCATCAGGCCAAGGCCAAGTCGTTGACAGCGCGGAAGGTACGGTAGAGAATGGGCCTCAAGAAGAACCAAGGCATCGGAGTGAACTGAAGAGGTCCGGCCCTCGTAGCGACGACGGGCAGCTACCACACAAACGTCCCAGAACTGTGGAGCGCCAGGAGAGGAGCGAGTCTGAGCAGGTGCAAGACCTCGCCAACGTGCTGGGTGTGTTGGAGGAAGACTTTGCAGAAAAGGAGCGGCTATCTGACGACCAGACATGGTGTACGCCTGTGAGCCACGAGAGAAAGGCGAAGACGGTCGAGGAGTTCTACAAAGCGTTCCACGACATGAGAACGCTGCCGGTCCTCACCTGTATGTTCTGTTATCCTAAGCATAGCAGAGCTGAGTTGCAGTATGTTGACTGGGACTGGTGGGTGGCAAATGCCATCGAAAAGCGCGACGGCTCACCTTTCAAGTGCGTTCAGTGCTTCCCTGTAGGACAGAAGATTCTCGGGTGCGCAGACTGCGGAGGACACCTGGGGAGAGGTGCGTTATCGGCAGCAGCGCGGCTGCACACGCAGTTGGGATGCGAGCACATGTTTCCTGACGAGCTGAAGGATCTCACGCCGGTCGAGGAGAAGCTGATTGCGCTGAACTCGTGCTACGGCTTCATCACCAAGCACAGCGTCTCAGATGGACACAGACAAGGCGCGACCTACCCGAGACATGTGAAGGGACATATCACGGTATTCCCAAACAACGTGCAGGAGCTAGCAACGAATGTCCTCCCACATCCGCTCTTGAAGGTCATGGATGATGTCCATATATCATGGCAGGGGCAGGAGAAACCAGCGCCGAGTGACCTGTCAACGTTACTATCGGTGCGACGTAACGCCGTCGAGAAGGCATTGCTGTGGCTCAAAAGGCACAATCCGTTGTATGCCGACATCGAAATTGACGAGGCGGAATTGGATAGTTGGGATGCGCCGTCACACGGAGTGCCTTCCCAAGTTTTTGATCGACTGGAACGGAATGAGCCTTCGGCGAGGGAGAAGATGCAGACGGTGCACATTGTCCCACCCACAGAGCGCGATATCGACGATCATGAACCGGCAGATAACCAAGAGATCATGGCATCGTTAGCCGAGGGCCTAAGCACATCAGGAGAACCAGAAGTTGATGGCTTCGCCTCTGGTGAGGATGGTGACGATTGGGTCGGTAATAACAGAGATCGAGTGGACGAAACAGAATCATCCGGCATGTTCAACTTGGACGGGCGCCCAGACATCCCAGATGCGGAGAAGCTACGGTATCTCGTCAAGTCCATGGGTGAGGTGGGGCCCGGGGAGCATACACACGGAAGTACCTGGAAAGGGTCAGCCAAGGTGAGGCACGGGGGCGCCGTCGAGCCTTACATCTTTCCCGTGGTGAAGTCTTTGCAGATTCCTTTGACACCTGGTTTGTAGCCAAAACATTTCCCAGCTTGTTCCCGCTGGGCAAAGGCGGTCCCCGGCAGGCCGAAGAGCACTCCAAGGATGCGACAGGGCAAGTGCATCCTATTTTCGAGCTGGAAGCCGCTGCGCAACACCTCGTATCGTCCCGGAACATGAGCTTGGAGGCTTGGGTGAAAATGGTGATCCAGCGACACGGCGGCCGCTTTGCAACGCATCCCGTCTTTCCCTTTCTCGTTTTCAATATAGGGGTGCGGTCTAGAAACCGCCGCGTGAACATGGCAAGCATGCGGAGGAGTGATTTCCCGGACGTAGAACGTACCATCCAAGACTTGACCGCGTCAAGGCTTGAGAAGGCGAGGGGAGAGCTAGAGGCTTGCGGTAAGACTGCCGATCCAGACGTCAACCGGCTGCTGAGGAACCTGTCACTTTACGGCTACCGTCAGCCGATGTCAAGGGAGAGCAGGCTGACGACGCGGCGGAAGATCAAGTCCCTCATAATTCGGTACGGCATCCCCGCCATCTGGTTCACGCTCAACCCAAACGATATCACGAACCCGATAAAGCTCAAGCTGGCTGCATACCGTACCCGTGAGACAGACAGAGCCGAGGAATATCTAAGAAGTCTTGATCAGGCGTACAAGAGGGCTCGACTCGCGATATCGGATCCCCTCAGCTCGGCAATCTTCTTCCATCGGGAGATCTCCATGTTCTTCCAGTACTACGTGATGGTTGGGAAGGATTCAGTATTCGGGCGGGTCAGCCAGTACTATGGGGCAGTAGAGACCAATGAAAGGGGCGCGCTCCACCTCCACGGCCTCCTCTGGCTGCAGGGTAATATGTATCTGAGTTCCCTTCTCAGCGACGTTCAAGGAGAGGAGCAAGCGGCATATCGGCAGCGAGTGACCGAGTATGTTGACAGTGTCTTTACGGAGGTTCGTTTATGCCACACCCGGAGCTGGCATGTTGGTGGATAAACGTTCACATGTCTGACAGGATCTCGATGAGGAGTCTTTCGCGAGAGTGCGAACAGGGAGATCGGTGACGTCTGACGTGTCGTCGCTATTGGAGAGAGCATTCCAATTTCCCCCGACTTTCGAAGAAGAAGCGAACTTCTGCGCAGGTGCTACACAAATTCACACGCATAGCCCTACATGCGTCAAGTACGCGATCGGGAGACGCGGAACGAAGCAGAATCCTTGCCGATTCGGGGCGCCTTGGAAACCAGTGGAGAAGACTTACTTTGACGAAGACGGGCTATTGCGGCTTCGACGCAGCCACAGCCTGGTGAACCGATGGAACAAGGTAATGGCAGTGGGGCTGCGACACAACCACGATATATCCTTCATTGTGACAAAATGTAAGGGTCTGGCGCTCGTCTACTACGTGACCAACTACGCCACCAAAGTGGAGGATCCGGTGTGGAAGCGTGTGGTGGCAGCCAAAGACCTAATTCGGCTCCTGGGTGATAGGGATCAGTCGAGCAACGGGCGAGGTCGAACCGAGGGCGACAACCGTCACAGCCAAGCGCGCCGATTTCTGCTGCGAATGGCCAACAGAATCTTCACGGAACGGGCGTTGTCGCAGGTCGAGGTGTTGGCACATTTTCAGGGATACGAGACAGAATTTACAAACAGCACCGCCTGGACGTTTCTGAACGTCTACACTCTCTACTGGCTGGTGGTGTCGGTTTGGCGACCCGCCTGATAGACGTGCTAAGGAATGCGATGACGAGAAAAGAGATCACAGCCGGCTCAACAGAGATCTCTTATATGGTTGAGCAAATGTACCGCTTCCAAGCGACTGTCCTCGGCTTCACCGACGACTTTCGCGCTATGGTCATCCCTGATCATGATGCGCACATCCTAGGAGGTTCAATCTCGCGGGCAGAGATCCCCCGGCAGGAGCAGCTGAGATCCCCCGGCAGGAGCAGCTGAGATCCATCAAGTCACAGCAAAACGGTCTCTCCCGCGAACGGGAGAAGATGGTCCAGGGACTGCAGAATCAGTTGGGCGGCACAGCAGCCGCCGACGGAGTCGCGGCGCACAGCAGGTCCGACAGGCCCGGCCAGCAAGACAATCTTACCACGCATGCCGATCAAAGGGGCCCATCTCGGGATACGGGTCCATCGACGGGCGTTATGTTCGGCCCATCCACATCCTTTTGCGAGACCGGAAGGCAAGTGGCCGAGTCCTTCACACTGAACCAAAGACAAAGCATAGCGTTGCAGTTGATATGTCGCCAACTTGACCGGATGTGGCACGACGACAACGAAACCCCTCAACTCTGCCAATTCATTGGAGGTGAGGGAGGCACCGGCAAGTCTCGCGTCATTGCTGCCATCGCGGAATTGTTCGTTCGTACGGGACAATCCCATCGCCTGCTATTGACGGCGACGTCCGGCACAGCGGCCGCGAACATCAATGGAATCACTATCCATTCCGCTTGCAGATTCTCTAAAGACACAGTCGCGAGAGTAGGCCGCGCCGGTGACCCAGACGGCTTCGCATCGTCTGGCTCGGCAGCTCTCCGCATCGACGGGCAGACCAAGATGGACTGGCAGGAGAAACAGGTCTTGATCATAGACGAAGTCAGCATGCTGGGCGCTCGGACGCTGCACGCCGTCAACGAACAGCTCTGCAGATTGAGAGAGTCTGCTCGAGACTTCGGTGGGATTCCGATAGTCATCTTTTGCGGCGACTTCCATCAGTTCCGTCCCGTGCAGGAGCGATCGATCCTCCTCCCCAGCGCCTCTACTACCTGGGAAGGAGATAATGGCTTCGGCATAGAACAGAGGCGGCAACATGACATGGCTCACGCCCTGTGGAGGAAGTTCACCACAGTGGTGCTGCTAGATGAGCAAGTCCGTGCCGCGCAAGATCCGCGACTACGTGGGCTCCTGACACGCATTCGGAAAGGGGTACAAGACCAGTCGGACGTAGAGTACCTAAACAGCCACTGTTATCAAGAAGGCAGACGGATCCCGTGGGAGTCAGGCATCACAGTGGTGACGCCGCTCAATAGAAACCGCTGGAACCTGAACATCGAAGCAACGCTTGCCTTTCGCAAGCAATGGCAGCGGCAGGTTCGGATATTCGTCTCCGAGCATAGATGGAAGGACAATGAGCCGACGGAGGAAGAAGCCATCATGATGTTGGGTCAGGGCGACGACAGCACCATCCCGGTGCCCGCCATCTTCATGTTCGTACCTGGCATGCCCGTCGTCGTAAACAAAAACACCCATCAAGGTCTGAAACTGGTGAACGGCGCCAGTTATACGGCCCAGCACGTTATTCTCGACAAGGCTCACCCGGGCCACCAGATCGACGCCGATACCGTGCTCCATTTTGGCCCGCCGGCGGGGATACTGTTGGGGTCAGAGACGACGAGAGACTTCCGCTTCATTGGTATGCCCCCCGGTACGGTCCTCCTGACGCCTACGAGTGTTAAGATAGAGTGCCAAAGGAAACGGCCATGGCAGCAAGTCGATGTCTCGCGCAGAGGGCTGCCATGTGCGCCAGCGTTTGCATGTACGGACTACAAGGTGCAGGGAAGAACGTTAGATCTGGTGGCGCTGGAGCTGCGAGGGACCAGGACCACCAACATTGATGGCCAGGCGGTCCCGAGCCAATGCGACCCTTATAGCCTGTACGTACAGCTGTCGCGGTGCAGAACGCTGGACGGCATCATGCTTCTGTCTAGGGCGCGAGAGCATGACTTGATAGGGAACACGGTACCGGCGGAGATGGCCCAGGCTGAACTGAGGCTGGAGCAGCTGAGCGAGGAGACACTCAAGGGCGCGGAATCCCGGGACTGGCTAGAATAGATTTGAAACTAATTCAGTTCGAAGGAAGAAGGCAGAGATAAAGCAGGGAAATTGAATATAGGAAGGGAAATGCGATTTTGGTTCGCCAGGTTTGACGGGGTCCGGCAAACACAGCCGATGCCTTGCGGATTAGTATTGACCCGCTGTTTCCCCACTTCGCTAACGTCAACGATGTTGGCCAGCTAAGAAAAACGCGATTTGGTTTGGCACGAACTTTACACGACGTCACGTTCAAAAGCACGTGAGATTTGTGCTTTGGTTTTTTTTTGGAGCCCCACTTCTTCGTCCGTCCTCTAAGAGCCTTTCGTTCCTCAAGGCATTCCAGTTACCAGCATTAGGCAAAACAATTGGCGGAGATGGCACCTTCCTTCATTTCTCTTCCACCTGAGATAATATCCATGATACTCACATATCTCCCACCAGAAGATGTCCTCCGTATTGGGCTGACCTACAAGCGCCTGAATATTCTATCACTATCTCCGATTGGTTGTTGTCATAATTCGGAAATCCGTTATATCATGATTGAGAAACGAAATCTTGCGAGTCCCGTCAGTTCCTCAATAATTATGAATCTTGCGTCGTCAGCCCAAGAACTTAATATCCATCCCTTCGCTCTTTCATCCTTCGACATATTGCTAAATCTACGGAGGTCACCTCTCGGGGCAGAGTGGAAAGCTAGTTCCGAATCCCTTCAGAGCATTATACCATTCATTCTTATTCCTATAGCAGCTTGCAAGCTGCAAGTCGGGGGACTCAATATTTCTGCCAGATTGCTTACTCGGGATGTCCGTTGTATTATCCCTAGTCTGCTACCGCCTCGGCTGAGATGCTCCCCATCTCTCACGCAACGTCCAGCACTGTATGATTTCACGTCTGAAACATGCATATTCGGGGGCAACCTGAAGAATGTCACTATGCCTCTGCTGAAGCGACTCGCTTTTGTTATGGAGGAATACGAGGAAAAAGAACTTAAAGACTTTCTCCTCAGGCATGCGAAAACGCTTGTGACAGTGGACCTTGGTAGCTTTATGACCAAGAACCCCATAAAGAAACGTCCCATTGTTCAGTTTATTATTGAAGAACTACAAGTGCCTTGTTTATTGGGCGTCGAGAGAAATGGAAGCGACCATCATGAGGCTCTCCATTGCCGTGATGTTGATGATGATGCAGGTTTATGGAATTAAGCTCTCTTTCTGGCAGCCCTGATGTGAAGATCTCTTTAAGCAAAACACAAGCCTAAAGTGGCTCAATGGGATATTTGAAAAAGACCGCCTCTGGTCAACTGTCATAAACATCGCGGGAGCATCAGTTGATGATGGAGATGGCGGACACTTGCCCTTCTTCCTCGTCACAGATTTATTCAGAATATTTCGCAATATATACTGCTCACTTATAGGACTTCATCTAAAGAGCCACCGGTTTACCTTGCAGTTCTGATTTGTTTGAGACGTTGATAAACTACATGGAGAATTCTGGTGAGCTTTTGTCCCTTGACTATCTTCTGGGAGCATATTCGCCAGTCCGCATCGTCCGACAAGGTAATACGGACCAGGGCGATATCTTCAAATGCTTCTTGATGGCAGATGATGAGTTCCTCAAGCTCGGCAGCTGCGTAGCTCGGCATGAAGAGCATTAGCCTCCGGCGGTTTGCTGGCACTTACGTAGCATAACGAACACCATTGGAGGTCATGTAACCCATATGAAGCTCAAAGGGCTCAAACTGGCTCTCGTTAGCACTAAGGTCTCCAAGCACAAGATAAGGGATGAAGCTGGTGCTTGCTCTCAAGTTTCCTTGCCGAAACTACTGCTGACTCCTTGTCTCAGACACCCCTGAGCAGCAGGAATACCAGAACTCTCGCCTTGCTCTACTCCTTGAGCTTGCGCACACCCGATCTGGAGCCAAGTGAATCATCTATTACAACCTTTTCCGGTCACTTGAGGATTCTGGGCTCTTCGAAGCAGACCCCGACCTTCAAATAAACAACACCAACTCTCGTGCTCTTGAGTAATACTATGGCCTTCTTGCTCAAGTCGTGCGCATTATCGGTGCCATCCTTGTCCCTCGCGGCAGAAAAGATGTCGTGAAGGGCCGCAAATTACGCAAAGAGTATCGGATGCTCGTCGCGCATACGCTTAAACGAAACGCGGGTGTCGGAAGCGGCAACGCAGATGAGGCCCTGGATCAAAAGGTTGAAGAGTAGGCTGAAGGGCTAATTTTTATCATCGCAACGACACCGTTCCTTGAAATAACCTTTACTCAATCCTCCAAATACACGACCAAGCAACTACCAAACTCACAGTTCGAGAATGAAGTCCTTCCCGGGCTGAAGCAGCAGAGCCATAGTTTCTTCCACTAAGCCATTGTAAGAGAAGGACAGATGCCTTGGATATAATTTGCGTTGATTGTGGTTCAGTCCGTATAAGTAAAAAAGTCAATCACGTTGGTACCAAGACAAGACATGAGAAGCAACCCCCCATGTTGATTTTACCTGTTGTGAGTCCAAACGCATGGTGGGAAGAGAAACATAGGCTCTTCTACACTTTTATATCACAAGCAGTTGGAATTGGTATGTCCTCAACCGATGAGTTTCACATACTCTCACATCTTACACGTCGGTTCATAATGACTCCTTCGAATATTCGACACCTCAGGTCAACACAAAGTAAATCAAGCTATATCAGAGGTCTAAATGCTATGCGCCATATGCTGTTGCCTAAGAACCAAATGGTTAACCCCATGGATGAGTCTCTGTGTCCTTTCCATGGGTACAGCACGATACATATCCCTCGCTTACATAGTTACTCCGAGTGCGCCATTTCTTCAGCCGCGCAAAAAGCGTGGTCGCGTATTAAATCTATGCAGTTCTATGTTCCCCTTATACATGTAAGTGCTGGGTATCTTCATCTGGCGCCACAAAGTGATCCGCCCGTGGTAACGTTAAAGAAAAAAACACTATATAAGCCACGAGGGCATGTGGCGGTTAGCACAATCCCGTACCTGTGACGAGTCCCAAGTATCCATGGATGCTGATTAAACGGAATACCACGTGGCAACGACATTCGTGCATTATAGTTAGCCATCAAACTCTGAACCAAGTATCCAATTGCGTTGTGAGTTCACAGAGTCACGACGTTGGCCGTTGTAGACGGTTGTCGATAACATCAGGACAGTGTATAGGCCTTGCGCTTTCCTTTCCGTGTGGCAGTCATGAGCTTCAGTTCAAGGAGCCAGTATCCCTTGGTCGTGCTGTCATAACTCTTTCGAGGCTTCATGTCAAGTTTTTGACGGCACATGGGACATTTTACTTTGGTGACGTCGACATGAAGAGACTGGTGCAAGCAAGAGGCGCAATATAGATGACCTGGGGCTATGTTAGAATCTTACATAAACCTTCAAAACCAGAAGCGACATCACTTACCACAATGTGTGACTGTGAGGTTAGAGCAGTCGTCCATACAGATGACACATTGAAAGGCAGCAAGCTTGACGCGATTATCCTTTTCTGGCTTTCGGACTTCCTCGAACACTTCGTTGTTCTCGGTTAGATCGATGGTGTCGAATTCGGCTTTGGGTTCAACGTCGATGGGGGAACAAGTATGGCTTGTGCCGAATAGCTCTTCAACATCCATGTCTTTTCCGGTTGCGGGTGACTTTCTCTGTGTCGACGTCGGTCTTGGGGGGGCCGCGGGTGCAGCAGTCGTCGATGTTCGTCGTCGCTTACTCGCGTGCGCTGAACCAGCTCGAGCATCCGCAGCTGTGGTACTCCGCCGAATCGCGGGCGGCATAGCTTCAGAAAAGGAGCTTGCGGGACTGCCAAAGAAGAAGTCGTTCTCCTCGAGGGAGTCGAAAACAAGCAGCGATGCTTGAGATTTGCCAGTGGAGTTGCTAGCCGAGGAGAGCTGGGTTGTTGTTCGCTCAGGGCCGAAAGGGTGGAGGATGCAGTTGGTGGACGATAATTCTCGTGGAGCAGCAGTGGCCGTTGTACCTGTAGTGGCGTTGGTGGATGCGGTGGTGTTGCGGAATGCACGGTGCGGCGTGGAAGCCTGAACGGTTGATTGAAGGCTTACGCTATGGGACTGACTTGGCCGTGAATCGGGGTTCGTGAACGGCGGGTACGACGAAGCTAACGAAAATCACCATCAGCGAGGGCGGCTAGGAAATTGTCTTCGATTTCGGAAGCGAGCAGTGAATTCTCTAAATCGGGCGTGATGCAAAGACTCGGGGTGGCTATTCTCCCAGGAACCTATTGGCGGAAGCTCAATGTGTGTTGATGATGCGCTCGCTGGCTCTCCCCAAGGTGATGTTTGGATATTCTGGGGTGGAGGGGAATGGGAGGGCCTCGGCCGTTGAGTGGTTGTTAATGGCCTTGAGTTCGATAAGTACGGAGGCGAGAGTTGGAAATCAATGGTGGCCACTGTTGACCATGCAATGTCACCTGTCGTGTCATGGGACCTTTTGGTTGCGATATGGGGACGCAGAGCTTGTCCATTGGTGAATTTAGATATGGTGAGGCTAGACTGAGGCAGACTGTGTGCCTTTCCGACTCCTGAGAGACCAGGTAGCTGGTGGAAACCTGGATACGGGGCGAGATCCATGCCATGCTAATCTTAAAAATATTAGTGGCTGGCAAAGTATGACGTCTAGGCAGAATGTCAAACCCCGGATCCAACATACATTTTTAATCCCCTTTTTATTAGACTGCAATGCTTTTCTAGATAAGCTTGAACAAGTTTCCTCTTATTACGTTCAATTTGCAACATCGAAGCCCAACAGCTCTTTCTTTTAGCTGGAGCCTTGGCCTTACGGTCCATGCGCTGATGTTGAATGCCATAAGCGTCAGCAATAAAAAGGCCAAGGTCTCAAACATCCGCACAAGTCTCTGTCGCTGCAGTACCTATTGTGACACTTCGTGGATCCGGAAATGGGTACTGTTATGTGCTGCCCTTTCTCCTTCGAGTTACGTAGGGGATCGAGTAGTCTTAAAGGTACTGCATATGTGTTCTATGACGGGACGGTTGCTTGTCACCCTAAAGCTTCTCCTGTATTCAAATGGCTAGTTCGTGAAAATTTTCGTCAATTCACCTCCATCTGCTACAACCAAACTCAGAACATCTTTGAAAAGAGCTTAGCAATGTAGGTTCTAGAAACTCCTATGTCAACCACCCCCTGACTTCTTGGCAGTTCGCTTTGCTTCGACAAGCCAAGGCACATTGATGCCTACGATGCAGCTCAGCTCTGTGCTATGTTTCTTGCACAAGAAATTGAACCACAACTTTGCAAGGACGATGAACCAAGCAACGACGCAGTCTTCTTTTCGGGTGCCGGGCTGGGCACCACTTTCAAAGGTCGAGCGACGGTAGTTGAGATATCAGAATCTCTTGTACACCCCGAGGCGGTTGCACTCCGTCCCGGGTTTTACAATACTTCAGACATTCTTATAGGAATGGCCGACAATGTACGAGGACAGATTCGTGGCCAAAATCCAAAACAAGTGCCCGATGCACCACTATTCGAATTTCAATGGACTTCTGGTCTCGGCGAATTAGCGAACCAGCTGTTTGCGCATCTTGTAGGTTCCAGCCTCAAAGCGGGATTGAACTAAGCTAACCTGCCCCATAGATCCGACAAGGTACCTTACCTAATCAACGGTATAAAAGGTGGAGGGCAATGTATCTGCAAAAGAGCGGGTGTGTTATAGTTCGCCCAGGCTATGTCAACATTATGTTGCCCTGTGCTTTGGTTGACGAGGGCTCTGTGGTTTCGATATCCTTTCTAAAGCATGGGAAAGAGGAAAAGAGATGGAGCAACAAGGAGGTATTAATTCTTAATGAAGGCGACTGGCTGTCGACTCGCAATGACTTGTATTACCTTGCAATACATATCTCGATCAACCCTACTTGATCGAGTATCGGTGCAGGACAGCATTGATGAACAATAGATCGATTGCTCACATAACTCTCGTCTTTGCGTCGACCTAGGCTTCTAGAGGCCACATTCAGCTGAATACAAACTCCTCTGGGGGATATAGAGTAAAGTAGAAGTCCCCCATTTGAACTGTGACAAGGCTAGCCCAAGGCTATGATTCGACATAGGAGAGATATAAGTATGATGAGGTCTGGCAACAACGGGAAACCATTATCAGTGGAATGTCAAAACGTGGGCGTTATTGCGCCAGGCTGGCACCATCGCGGATGCCAGGACATATGGTGATCTGTAAAGATGTTCCCGCCCCAGAAGAGTCAGTTCCAAGTAGGTTTGGCTATAAAGGTTTGTCAACAAGTCTGGTCTACATCACGTCTAGCGCACTCACTCCAAGCTCATTCGTCTGGCAAACGAGAGGTCGGCGGAGTAGGTGAGTTCATCATGATGGAGGTCCTGGTGGCAAAGACCATGTGTCATCTTGCTGCCTATGTGATGAAAGACATGAGGACCGGGATCTTCTGGATAAGACACCTTGATTAAGACGTGCCAAAGAGGTAGAACATTACCACCGAGAGAAGCTTACTCTCTCAGGACTCAAAGGAAACTCAGTCACGATCGAGGATGGGAAGGAGGAAGTACAGACTGAAATGCACAAAGTCATCCAACGTGCGACAGACGTGAAACAAAAAACATAGAATTCTGCAAAATTCACAAGACTTGGGCTTTGGATGATCATAGAAACTGGCGCTTTATACAAGATGAGGGCCATTGGAAACTTGGCCGTCATGGTGGTACTTTTCTTGTGGCCCCCTCAAGCTGGCGACAGGTGAAGAAGTTGATGACCCAACCCCGATCGACTCACTTGGAGGTTCATGGAGGCCCGCATAGCGGCGTTGACTCGATACAGGCCACACCAACGACTAGCACATTGGAGCGTCTACGGTAACTCCGACTAGAGATCAACCGACAGATCGCGACGGTATACGGTATCTGGAACAATTTGCGGCTCAAAATACCGTCTGCCCCGGAGATTATCACTAAAACCGCGACGCCTGGACTTTCCAGGGTCTGATTCAATCATAAGAACTAGTATGATTTAAGAATCTGAAAGAGGTCATAGGAGTTCGTCTGGACTAATACTATTGTCCCAAGAAGCACGAAAAAAAACCGTGGCTTAAGGCCTTGCGACTCAGTTGCTCAGAGTCTCCCAGTACCCCCTCGAAATGGACGAAGCCAACATGGCGATGATCAGACAAGGCCACCCGACCAAGACATCACCAAGAGCTCTGAAAGTCCCAGTCGGTGAGAATGGCATTATCTACACCCAGATCAAAGAACTGAAGCTAACATAGTGTTTGTAGATACTGATTATTGTTCTTGATCCCTATCTATCGCCCTGTTCAGTGGAGCACCATTCTGAATTTATCGCCGCCGCCCAAGCCGATCAATTTCTTCACTGTGAAACACTTTCCGAAAAGAGACAAGCCATACAGTTTGAGGCCGAGCGCTTTCCGAGTCTTCGCCAGCGAGAGAAGCATGAGAGGTTATCATCACCCAACCAGATGTCGTCGACTGTCAGCCGTCCTCAGAATCCAACTTGAGCCCCAGCTCGTTTGAACGACACGCCCGTTCGCGAGAATGACCTTTTCCGACAGAAGTTGCGCTCAGCAGAAATTGTTTCAAGCATTCTTTGTTGCTGTCACGTCGCTATCACTCATGATCCCTGGCGCAAAATCGACCAAGTCGCCCTTTCAAGTTTATCTAGTGTATAAGCCTGGACTCCCGCTTCAACTCCCGAGTAGGTTCCCCTTGGAGCTCTCAGCCTGTTCTCGGCGCCGACGTCTTGTCTCCTCGTCTAGCTACACCCGCTCACATATAAACTCCGCCCGAGACCGGTATCTGAACGCAAGCGGCCAATTACGGAGAACCCGACCGCAGGCCGCTCAATCAGAGACATCCAGCGACTGCCTCGAAGGCGCAAGTTACATTCAAACCTACCCTTTATTAGCAGAAGACCTCACCGATAGAAGCGAGGATGGCAAGGATATGGAGAAATACATATTTGACCAGACCACATTTGCAAGTTTGCAGCTCCCTGAGCAGGCCAGTCGGAACTTGTTGGGACAATGCCTCCCAGGTCAAGAAACAAGTCCCATCTTTCACGACCGCGGTTGACGGTCTACATGTCCGCCACATCAATGACCGGCGTGAGCCGACGACAACAAAAGCCGTGAGTCATGTCTGGGAGAGGCTCTCTCGATATGCCTCAGTGACTGTCATACTGAATCACGTAAGAAGAGTATCTATCCATGGAAATGTCTATTGCGTGACGTGAAGATGCGGAGACAGCGAGGCTGCCCTCCCTATCCCCAGAACAATCATCGTCGCCGTCCAGTAGAGTTATGGAATCGAGGGGAAGTGATTCTCCCAGCAATGGCTGTTGGATGCTTTTGCATTATTTCAGTCCATGCTGCATTTGACGACCTCAATGGTCGCGGGACCCCCTTCAATGTCTGATTCCCCATCACTGCCACCACACTTACTCAAACATTGAAATGCAGTAATAAGGTAGGTTGGTGCGCAATTATGGGTCAGTACGGAGTAGATTGTAGGCAAGGCGTAAGGATAACTTAGAAAGCATAGGGTAGCTGTTGTTGACGGGGAATGTACACCGCTAAGCGCAACTAACGGATATCGGCTTAGCCCAGGCCCGACTAACCGTTATATCTTATACTGAAGTTTCGCTTTGACCACCAAGGTATTCAACAGGTCACAAAACAGGAATGTGATTCGCTATATTTTATGCTTGTTGTCGCACTGAGCGTGCTTAAAGGGTTAGAGTGAATATCATGAGCAGCAGCAAATGTGTTGATTGATGTCTTAAGTTTTTTTCTTGTGCGGGGACTTCCATCCCGCAGAGTTACTTAAAGCATATAGCTAGATTACTAATGCCTACCCTGCGACACCCCCCCCCCAAGATTTCACTCTGTATCAGATGAGATCTGTATATCATCTTGATCAATATCCTCTCCTGAAACGTATTCTGGATCAATCCGCGATGAGATATCAACCAGACCTAATTGTTTCACGAAGCGAGAATGCTTTTCTGCTGAAAGGGGTTTTGTGAAGCCATCTGCAGGCATGTCTGTTGTTGAAACCCATTGAACTGTAATTTTGCCGTCTTTATGGATCTGTCTTAGCCAAAAGTTGTGGATATCGATGTGTGGTCGCTCTTTCTGGACCAGTCCCACTGTTTGTTGATTGTCACAGAGGATGCGTGGTTGGTGTTGTGGATCGAACTGTATCTGTTCGAACAGTCGGTATAGAGCTATAGTCTCTCTCGCTGTGTGAGGCAGCGATAACAGTTCCGCTTCAGTCGTTGACGTGGTTACAGTCTTCTGCTTCGAAGACTGCCACATGATCGCCCCGCTAAACAACTTCATGAGATAGCCCTGGGTGGATTTTCGAGTCTCTGGATCATCCGCGAACGATGCGTCGCTTGACTGCTGTAGTACTTCATCATCGCCTGGCTCTACCTCTGTAGCATTATCTACAGAGCCTAAGAACTCGATGGCATAGTACTGTGTGGTCTGGAGATATGAGAGAACTCGGTTTGCATACCGCAGGTGTTCAGTTGAAGGGTTTTCATTGCGTGCTGGCTTAACTGGCTAGCTGCATAAGAGATATCTGGTCTTGATACCACTGCTGCGTACAGAATCGATCCTACCTTTTCTTGCATCTCTGTGATCTGTTGTATAGTGGCCTGTCCGTCGAAAGATTGGGGACGATAGGATGAAGTGAGAGGCGTTGCCGTTCTCATTGACTGATCGATCCCGAACCTGACACCGAGTTTGTTGATATATCCATCTTGGCAGATCCAAAGCTTCTTAGCATTGACGTTTCGGAGGATTCTGATGTTGAGGAAGGAGATTGCTTCGCCCAAATCTTGGATCTCGTATTTGCTGTGTACTGCTGCTTTGAAATTGTTGACTTTGTTGAAGGTATTCAGGTTGCGCGATGATGAGAAGATCATCTACGTATAGAAAGAGAATAAGTTGAGTCTCATTATTATTGAGGATACAAGGTTCATCTGGGCAATGTTGAAATCCCAGATCTTTAAGAAACGATGCAAGCTCATTGAACCAGAGCTTTGGTGACTTACGCAGACCATAGAGCGCTTTGAGCAGTCTCCAGACCTTTCCTGATTGACCATATCCCGGTGGGCATGTGGTGTAGACCTCCTCGTCCATTTCAGCGTTAAGGAAGGCGTTCTTGAAGTCAACTTGGTGACATATCAGCCCAAACGCACAGACGAGAGCCATCAGAATCCGGAATCTTCGATAAGCACCGGTTGCTGCGTAGATGTCTTCACCAGAGTGGTGTTGGAGATCACCTCTGACACAGATGCGAGCTTTATGACGAATGAGGTAACCTGCATCGTCCAGTTTGTAGGTAAAGACCCATTTGAGTGGTAGCACTTGTTTGCCTTCAGGGTAATCGACTAGCTCGAATGTCCCTTTCTCCTTGAGTGACTTGATCTCGGCGTCTGAGGCTCGTTTGAAGCCTTGTCTCTCAGGATGCCATTTTAATTCATGCCAAAAGTCAGGAGGTGGAGGCAAGTCCTTTCGTTGGGTTCGTATTGAACGTGCTGATGCGAAAGCGTGGGCGAGTTGCTGTCCCAGCTTAGCGCGTTCCAATCGTAGAGCATGAGCGTGTCTTCGCGCTTGCTTATGGATTTGGTGCCGACTAAGGCGTGGTTTGAATGTTTCGATTGCATCTTGTCCTTTCTGTGACAATTTGATACTCCTTCCAGAAGTTGTTCTGAGATTCTGGAGCACTGAAGCGTCCGTTATCTTTTTCTTTCTGGGTGATCCTAGTTGTATTGTTGTCTGAGGACGCGGTGATGCTTGATGGAGAATTACTGGACTCGTGGGCCGCGGCAATGTTGCCGGTTCATCTACGGGTGGTGCAACCTGTATATCTCCTTCTATTGATCGTTCAGGTGAGATTTGTGGTGTAAGACGCAATCCAGGTCGGGATAGTTCTGATTCCGGTTGTATCGAAACAGGAACCGAAGTTGCTGTATTCTCCATGATAGACAATGGCTCGATATCCTCTTCTTCGAGATCAACTTCATTGATCGTGATCGCGAGAGTCTGTCCCGATTCGGGAAGAGTTGTAGCAAGCTGTGGATCGTACATGACTTTCTCATCAACTTGAACATCCCGAGATACAATTACACGATCAAGGTGTGGAACCCAAACTTTATAGATATTGGTTGCGTCCGATCCGACAAGCCATCCCATGAGTGCATTTTCTTGTAACTTCACTTTGGCTGGACGGGCCTTCTTGTTCTTGATTAAGACGTAGGCAAGAGAACCAATGATTTTGAGATTAGAGAGGTTGGGCTTTCGGCCATGAACCATTTGAAATGGAGTTTGCCATTGTTTTCGTTGAACTGGGATGCGATTGAGGAGGCGAGTAGCATGAGCAATGATGTAGGGCCAGAGTTTCTGAGGTAGATTTCCCTGTATTCGAAGCTTGCGAGCGATAGCTATGATCACCCCCCCAGAACGTTCGGCAAGACCGTTCTGATCTGGCGTATCCGGTGGAGATGAGTTGAATGTAATTCCCTTCATTGCAATGAAATACTTCCATCTCTTTCCTAGACCCTTTTCGCCATCCGATTGGATGTATCGCGTAGTGAAACCCCAGTTGCCATTTGTAATGGCTAGAAACTCCTGTGTTATAGAAAGAAGTTCATCTTGATTCTTGTTTGGGAGGTTAAAGGAGATATGGTAAGCTGAGTAGTCGCAATAGAAATGAGCGACCCAGGAGTCAGCGTTGAATGCTTCCTCCATGTCGATAAGATCAAGGTGTATCTTCTCGAAGGGGTAAGTTCCTCTCCACGGTGGTATGCGGGAGATTTGTTGATACGCTTGTCCGAGTTGACATTCAGGACAGAGTTCTGACTTTCGTTCGAAGTTGCGACTCCCGAGTGCGACTCCCTCGACTGCTTGAGGCATGTGTTCAAGAGCTTCCTTTCGAATATGGCCTAGCCTTGCATGCCAGGTATCCATAGAAGCTGTCGCAACTTGAGGCGTTCTCGATTTAATAGCCATTGCAAAGGATTGCGCTGCCTCTTTATGAGATTGAGCCCTGAATATAATGTCCTTGATGTGGGATTCGGCGACTCGAAAAGCACCATGTTTAGTTACTTTAAAGGCATTTGATCCATCTGAATATTCCATCCAACAAGTCCTCGTATTGAAATAAAGTCCTTGTTGTTCGAGAGAGTGCGTATTGATGAGGTTCCAATGGAATCCAGGGACATAAGCAACGTTCTCGAGTTGAATTAGACCTGCGCCTGTTGGAGTGTCGACATGGACCGTGACATTTCCTATGCCTGTGAGGTGCGTGCCTGAGTTGCCAAACTCTATGGTTTCATCATCGAGTGGTGTGTAATTAGTGAAGCGAGACAGGTCATTGCAGACATGTGTATCCGCACAATTGTCAAGTCGGAAACAATCACCGTACTCGTCTTTTGCGGTTGTGCCAAACGCAAACCTTGACGTAACAAATGCGGCTCTTGATTTGGATAGAAATTTATCTGTGCTTGAAGTCTCGTCCTCTGCTAGATGCTTGGGTTGATTCTTTGTAATATCTGACGGCCAGAACTTAGGCAAGTCAATATTGCTTCTCTTGAGGTTCCTTTCGATGTTTTCTTTAAGGCGTTTGCTTCCCTTGACTGTAGTGATGATTTTCGACTGTATTTGAACGATTGGTGTCCATCCCTCTGGCGCACCCGAAGGATTAAGATAATAACACTCAGTGTACTTGTGGGACATGCCGCAGACGCAATTTCGGAAACCCATGTTCGAGGATGGATGCCCCGTCCGCTGTCTTTTCTGTTGCGGCTGATCCTCTTCGTTCTGCGAATCTGAATCATTGCTATGCTTTCTTCCTTGAAGAGTGGCGTGGGCTGCTCGTCCTCTAATAGCTTTTTCCTTTGGTGGTGCCATTGTCCTGAACTGCTTAATACAGAATCCGATAGTAATCTTCTTCTCGGAGAGGGTTGGATTGAGTTTGCGGAAGGTCTTGAGTGCTCTATTTACTGTATTCTGAGCTTTCTGAACAATGGTGACATCGTCATCTTCACCGTTTTCTTCCTCTTCAGAATCAGTCAAACTTGCGACAGTGACGGAACCGCTACTGGCATGGTCGGGATTAATCTCGTTGAGCGCAGTGAGAAACGCATTTGAGATCTTCTCCATGGTTTTTGCAGCCTCCTTGACGAGGATTTTCTCGCTTTCAACCTGAGCTTCCTTGGACTTCATGTAGTTGTAGAACGGTGGGTTTACTTCGCGAGATGATTCAATGAATGCATCACGGATCTGCGACTCGCTGAGGTTCTCTATCTTGTAACGTTTAGCGTTATTAACGAGAGCAGGCCATCGGCTGAGCCATTTATCGAGACTGGTGTTGCTAAGGCCCTTCTTAAGCTTTTCAAACTCAGACCTAACATTCTGCTTCTGATCTTTCGCAGTGGGTTGGATGCTATCAGCCAGCGCGATGAGTTTACCGCGGACGTCATGGATTCCGAGGTAGTGCTGCTTGAACTCCTGACACACTGCGAGGTCAATGCGATCAGAGACCTTGTCGTATTTCTTCCTTTCGCTATCATAGATAGCCTGGAGGCTGTGATATTTCTGGATCGTGTCCTTGCTTGCTGAGTCCGATGGTTTGGTCGCAGTGAAGACCAAGTTTTCAATCCCTTCTGGATCACAGTAGCTCCAGACGTCATTGCGCACAGCAAGATCCTCAATAGAGTTGATCCAGTTGGTCCAGTCCTCGCGGGAGTTGAGCAAGGTGAGATTGTGATCTTTAATCGACATTTTGTGACATTTAGTCAAGAAAAGGATAACGTCTTTTTTGAATTGACTTCTGATTAATGTGTTAGCTTCTTGCTGATTAAAGAGATCATGATTGTTAGATTTTAGGAGTCTTCTCTGTTAAAATCTTTTGCGGGTTTCAAGTTGCTGTTTCATATCGCTCCATCTGATACATCCGACCAGGGTCCAAATCCATACCACGAAATCCACATATGGATCCATAATGTGGATCCATATCCATTCCATTCCATTCCACGTAGGCTTCAGCTTTTCCACATCCACGCCACGGAACCCCTTCCACATGTTCCACATGTGGAAATTGTGGAAAGGAATGGAAATTTAGGTGGGGTTTGAAAATACCTGGATTTCCTTGTGAAATAGCGCATACCCTAAGTACTTTCCATAGCCAATAACAACGCAATAGCAACAATTTTCCACTCCGTTTTACCCGTACACAAAGTTCAAACAAGTCTATTCTAGGAGGGTTTACTATTACTCACGCCCTGACTACTCCAAACCGAAATGGCCACCCTTCATCCTACCAAGTCAACCACACCCGTTCCAGAACGTACAGAAGAAGACAATCAACGACTCTTTCAGCTCTACAAAGGCTGGACCTTGACGGAGAGAGACGGCCAAGTGCGTCAATGGGTATATCAGTTCGGCTACGATATCCAGCATGCCGATAAGGGGGAACGCCGATGGGTGTGTTGCCTTTGCATCAAGCAAAAGCGGCCGAGGCCAAAGAGTTACGCCATCAAAGGGTTGCAGAACGCTGAGGGTCACCTGTACACGGACCACAATGGCATCATGGATCCGACAGGCAAGAGGCAAAAGCCTACAAAGGCATCCGAGAAAGCACATCAGTCCATTGCAACAATCCTACAGTTGAACCCGAAGGAGCCGAAGGAACAAGATTTGATCAATACCTTGATCAAACGTTTCGACAAAACTGTATTCCAGCAGAAACTTGTCAACTGGATTGTCAACTCTAACCAATCCTTCTCGATCGTCAACGATCAAGATCTTCGAGACATCTTCAACTACCTCAATCCATCTGTCGAGATCACAAAAGCTAACATTACTGACGTGACCGTGCGTGCCATCGCAGAACGAGAATTTACCAACAACATGGAAAGAGTGAAAGATGCTTTGCGAAAGAGTCCGGGACAGATCCATATCCAGTACGATGGCTGGAAGTCTGGTAACCGACACGCCTTATACGGCATCACATGTGTGTTTCGGGATTCAAATAATCGGCCACAGAAGTGTGTCCTCGGACTGCCTGAGCTTACAGAGCGGCACACAGGCGAGAATATCGCCGGGCAGATTATCGAGATCATTCGGGAGTACGAGATCAGCGATAAACTCGGGTATTTCACATTGGATAATGCCGGTAACAATAAAACCTCGATGGGGGAGCTTGGATTAGAGTTTGGCTTCGACTGGGAGAAGCGATGGGTTCGCTGCGTTGGCCACGTTGTCAACATAGTAGTGAAACAGATGCTGTATGGCAAGAACCCGGATGCTTTCGAGAAAGAGGTCTTCGAAGGACTTCACACGGCAGCGAAGGAGCATGAAGTCTGGAGGAGGCGAGGCTCTGTTGGAAAATGGCATAACTTTGCTGTTGTAGGTGGCTGAGTCCCCGGCTTTATTTGTTATACTCACGAAGACCTAGGAGGTGAGCAGATCGGACACGTGGACCGATATGCTCAAGAAGGTACAGGCTGTCGAGAGCCAACTCTCTGATGACGCTCAGCTCAAGAAACACCGTCCAGTTGGAGTTGTGGTCGACAATGCTACCCGGTGGCTTTCTCAATTCTCGATGATTGAACGCGCTCTCCTCTTGAGGCCATTTTATAATTCTTTTGTCCAGAGAGCGTCAAACGAGTGGGAGAAGGTCAACTTGACGAGAGCTGGCCACATCAAAAAGGGCTCCAAGCTGCCCTTCTTCCTGAAGGAAGAGAATCGCATGACACCTGATGATTGGCATGTGCTCGGGACTCTTTACGACATTTTGCTTGACTTCCAGCTGGTTGTGAGAGGCCTTGAGGGCGATGGACAGGGAAAACACCGGAGAAAGGTCGAGGAAAACGAGATCGACCCTCCACTGTCTGGTAAGCCTTAGACTTCTCAAAAGCGGCCCGATTCTTATTTTAACAGATGGCTTGTACAGGAACAAGCTGGGATCTTATTCACGCGTACGAATTTCTTCTCGAAACCCTCGAATCCGCGAAAAGAGCAGTCGCCAATTTTCCGCACGGCCATCACCTCGCTGTCAACATCAACCTGGGTTGGCTCAAATTGAACGAATACTACGAGCACCTGAATGATAGCCCCCTGATCTATGGCGCTGCAGTTCTTCATCCTGCCTACCGGTGGGCACTGTTTGACGATTTGTGGGGAGACGACGACGAAAGACAATTGTGGATTACCAAGGCGAAGGAGATGGTCCAGGATCTCTGGGAGAGAGAGTATAGGGACCTGGAGGTTGATGACCCAGAGATTGAGTTGCCTGCCAATAAGCGGCTGAAGACCTCAAGAAACAAGTTCACAGCGTGGCGCACAAAGAAGCGAGGACTGACGAC
>NC_030991.1:3137510-3138892 GCF_000149955.1 Fusarium oxysporum f. sp. lycopersici 4287
CTGCGACTGCGTACAGTAGCCCATCTGGAATATACTGGTGATGAATGGGCAGGTCATGATTTTCATTGACTGAGATACGCTGTAAAATCCAGAACGCGAAACCCATCCCGTTTCTCTGTCATTTTAGTGCAGGACTTCGGGAATGGAGAGTCTTAATTCAGAGACATGAGTCAGGAAAGAACTTTCAATTCAATAGTGAACAATCAAGTTCGAATGATATTTCTTTTTCACTCAGCACTACTATGCAGTATAAATAATAAACCATAATATTTCTTTTATTCATTTCTAGCATGCCCATTCCGAAGACGACCAGACTGAAGCGCTAATAACAAGCTCGTCACTTTGCCGAAATTGATCGGTGAGTTTTTTTGCAGTCTTGTATCTTCTCCAGCCATCAGTCACGGCTGAAAAGTATTTGCGCTCCTCATTCTTAATTTGTTCTGGTGATAAATCTTCTAATACCAGCTCCATTCTCACTTGCTCCATATCCGGTCTCTGTTGCAGATTTCGAATATGCTTCAGAGGAGAAGCAACGCTGATATCTTTTATCAGGCCATATAAAGCAGAAAAGTGTTGGAAATCGCACAGTGAGTCCATGTTGACCCATCTTATGAAATGCCATATCCTCTCTGCGTATGACCAGAGCACAGAGCTGGCGCCGTTTGTTACTCCCATATGGTCCATGAAACTTGTCCTAAACGATGCCGTTGCTGAAGCTGATGGTTGATCTCTCGGATGGGGCATACCGGGTGTTATAAGAAGCTGGGGAATAGGGACCGTGGAAGCAAATGACCAATCAATGATGCAGGTGATGTTGTATTCTTCGTCGACGAATATGTTGTTGATACTAAGATCAGGATGGCTAATTGCAAAACCGCTTCCGAAGCATTCAGTGACTTCAGGATGATTGGTTGTGGCCAAACTTGGTATAGCACCTTCGAGAGCTTTCCCAGCAGCAAGGTAGTCGAAGCGGTTTTCACTGCTGTCTAGCTTCAAGCCAATTGTCACAAAGTCGTTCCATAGGTCTGTCGCTCGGCGATACGTCTCGGGATTGTCAAATTCCCCCTCAGTTGGTACTGGAGCTCTAAAACAGTGGTGGCTCATATCAAGATCCTGAACGTGTACTAGAAATGTGTCGAGCAAAGAGCGATAAAAGACTTCGTCATTTGGGAACGGCCCGCGTTTGATTTGCGAGAGGGAATAGCGATCTTGAAAATGAAATGCCGGATTTAGTGAATGCTTTGTGACGAAACGTCCGTCTTCTTCAAAAAGCGATCCGATCTGGTCAAACTGCAAGCGGAGTAGCTGGGAAGATATTTTCCCGAGTTCTGTCATGACCTTTTACCGGGGCTTTGTGAGAAATGGTTTCGCGCGTTGTTGAA
>NC_030991.1:3140286-3142983 GCF_000149955.1 Fusarium oxysporum f. sp. lycopersici 4287
TGAAAGAACAGATGACATGATCTGCAGAGCTGAGAATGGACCTTGTTGTCTGTACCTATGTGGACCGCTTCAACCCTGGCATACCCGCAACCGCGCGTGGCAATTGCACTCCAATCCAGTGGGGTATTCGTATCTTTTTCCACTTTCCACTTTCTGCAGTGGTGGTGTGGGCCATCCTGTAAGTGTCACTACCCCGCCTTGCCTGGCGCTTGATCAAAGGAGAGGTTGACAGCTTCCACGGCTCGCGCTGCAGGTCTGAAATTTTTAGGCAGTCGCGACCCGTGGATTTCCTGCCTAGACAGATCATCTGTTACCATATTTACTCAACAACAATCCGTTTTCAAAACTGTCCATCCAGTAACAAAGTCCCCAACGGCTATTCAAATAGGATATACCTGTTTGTGGTAAGTGTAGTCCTCTGGCTAATTGAACGTATTCAAGGACTAAGTCTCCATTTGTTAAAATATGTTAATAAGCATTGGCAGGACATGGCCTCGAATCTAGACACAGTTACGCAACGATTAACTACCGTCAAGCTCGAAGATAAGCCAGCCATAATCTTCGTGAATAACGCAACTGCGATAGCAGAACTGGTCGACTCTCTCGATAGACCTCCAACAGTTTAGCCGTCGATTTTTATCGACCTTGAAGGGGTAAATCTTTCTCGCCATGGCTCCGTCTCTTTTGTAGACGGATGTCCAGTTGCTGACTCTTGCCCTTCGTCATAGTTTGATACCTGCTCTTCTGGGAAGAGGTCGGGAAATCGACGTTTTGCGACATCAGCAGATGTGAACACCCCTTCATCTAGCATGTCTTTAAGTGACGTTACAATAGGTGTAGTGCCATATTCATTGACTAGTTTCCTGGCATTCTTGGCAAATCCTCGTTGGCCCTTCCTTATAACCAACTTAAGGGGCTGTTCCTCTGGCTCTCGTGCTGCAATCCTCATCAGTGAGGGAGAGTTTTTGAAAGCAGCATAGACCCTTTTGTCATCAGGGAGGGCCGCTTGCTCGTCACGTTCCCCGGTCGTTGCTTCCTCCAGATGGCAGCCTGGACAGATCACTGTTGTGCCAGGATCGCCTTCACTCTCGCAAGCTTCCTTTGCTTTGGTACCCGTCCTTCTAAAATTGGACGGGTCCCGTCCCAGTTTCCATATGTAGTATAGTTTTCTCCGCTATCGGACCGTCAGTATCATCACCTTTACACTTGCAAGGTCCAGTTCCAGATTCAACAACACCGCTGAGGTACGACGATGCACGAGCAATCCACCAGAGATATGGCACGCCAAGAGATGATTGGTATAAGGCCCAGCTACCGGGACCTCACTAGGTAACCGCCAGTATAGAAAAGCAATGGGCCTGCCTTTAGCATATCCAAAAGCAATCTACAGCTGGTGTCTTGATTATTAACAAATGGGGAGGTGCTACGCAACATCAACGAGCCTAAGGGAAGGGACCACAGAAGAGATGGTGGCTTATTTAGACTAGGACAAAGCAGAGCCTGATCGCATCGAAGCACAAGTAGCTCGAGAGATTGAGAACGGGCGACTGTTCACAAGCAGAAGAGGCATGGGTGAGCTTTGGGAAATAGCCTAGCAGGATATCGATGAACAAGAAGCCTTGTACTCGACCGTGGAAGAGGAAGAAAGCTGTATTGTGGCACAGCTCTAGCTCTAGTAGAATTTGGAGTAAATTTGGAACTCAGATATGTCGTGGCTATTTCACCTCAAGCCAGTGGTTCGTTGAAATAGCTGGTAAATGGGACTCGTTAAACTACTTGAGGCAGTGGAACAAGAAGGCATGAGGTAATCCGATAGCGGGAAGAATTATACCAAATATGGAAATTGGGACGGGACCCGTCCAATTTTAGAATACAATACAAGTCTATTACGCCCGGTAGGCCAACGCCCAATGGGCTCTGAAGCTAAAGGTACATACACTTCGCTAGTTATTGCCTTGTTCTCGCCAAGCCCATACAATTCCCACCTTGTTCCTTCCAGTCTAGTCATTGCTTTTCTTCTTAGTCCTCGTGATTGTTAGTAGTACCATCCAGGACCACCTAATGCATAACCCCACCTAACGCATAACCAAAATTTCGCTCCTCCCATACAAAATCCAAATTTTCAATTGCATTGTATTCGGCCAGGCATGAAGATACTCGCGAACGAAGACCTACACTATATTGCTTTTTTCATCGAATTTTCATTTCGGCTTGAATTTTTCCCGTTCCGCCCCGTAGCCTGGTTCTCTAGCCCTTTGAATTTTGTCGCATTTCACCTCATGTACCCTAGGCGACTCCATCCACTCAAGCCGAACTTTCACCTAATTTACTTGCCACAACTCCTTTCGTAATGGTTCACCGTTATTATACCGAAGATGACGTAGCTGAGGCTATATTCGACACCACCGATAGAGGCCTCTCACAGAATGCAGGCGGCCCAGAAACGTGGAGTACCTCAGTGGACCATTTCTGGGCGACTTTTCGGTCAAGCGAGCAGGAATTAACGGATCCAGGCCCACCAGCGTATTTCAAAGAGCCAGGAGGAGACAATCCTTCGTTGGGTGCTGCGACAAGAGTCTCTGGGCTATGCTCTCTCGCACAGCCAGCTCCGCGCCTGTGTCGAGGCCATCCTCAAACAACAAGGCGGTAACAAGCCTCTGGGTAAGCACTGGACTACGAGATTCGTCAAACGTCACC
>NC_030991.1:3144113-3194313 GCF_000149955.1 Fusarium oxysporum f. sp. lycopersici 4287
GCAGAAATAGAGGTGGATGTGGATGAGGAGGTCGAGTCGGTGATTGAGGTGGGTGTCAGGTCAGAGGACGAACGTGATGACTTTATGGTCGTAGCAAAGCACTGCCAGCGCACACGGAGCGGTCGGGAGGTCAAAAAGCCACGCAGACAGTAAAAATTGAGCAATTTTCTAGAAACTTTCTCCAAAGCCTCATTTATTAGTTGAGAATCGGGCCTGTTTTTGTGGACATCAAAATTTGGATTTTGTATGGGAGGGGCGAAATTTTGGTTATGCATTAGGTGGGGTTATGCATTAGGTGGTCCTGGATGGTAGCAGGTCAACTTGAAGCCCAATCCCTCCAAGTGTTCAGTTTCCTATCTTCGGCGGCTGAAGCGAGCCTGCTGTTAGTTATTTGAGGCGTCAGAGAATGTAGTTAGTTAGTTAGTATTGATTTCTTGATGCTAGGTTAGTATCGCTTGGACCATGTCTGTTCCAGGCGACCTGTAGCGATCGCGAACCTGATTGTGGCTCGTACTGCGTCCATGTTTGGCGTCCATTCCTGACCGTCTGATGCTGCCTTACCCAGGGTTCAAATCCACGACACTCCACGACACATTTGTGAATATGGCGTGGATATGGATGCTGACTAATAACTTCGATGTGGAATGGGTGGAAATGGATCCATTATGGAAATGAATCCATATTGTGGAATTTGTGGAATGGAAACCTACTTTGTCTAACAATGGTAATTAGTGGATCGCATCCATGCCTTGGTGACGTCGATGTTTTTGTCACTCGTCCATTAGAATCCTATCTAGCGACCCGATCAAACCGGCGCGCAACCAACTCCGTAGTGTCTGGCAAAGCCCAATTGTACTGGCATCTAGCCTATTGCGGCTCTTGGTAACCATGCGGCCAGTGGTCGAGAATAGCCTCTCACACTCGGCTGACATTGGTGGCACAGTAAGCAGATCCAAGGCCATCCTAGACAACCGGGGGTATTTGAGTCGCCTTATGTGCCAGTATTCGTAGGGATCTGTGACAGAAGCATCAGCATCCTCGATATCACGCTGCCACTGCTCGTATTCATCAAGATCCAGACCGCCAACTGAGGACCTAGGGGATTGAGCTGGGGATCGAATTGGCGACTCGGTAACAGAAATCCCTCCAGTCGTCAGTCCTCGCTTCTTTGTGCGCCACGCTGTGAACTTGTTTCTTGAGGTCTTCAGCCGCTTATTGGCAGGCAACTCAATCTCTGGGTCATCAACCTCCAGGTCCCTATACTCTCTCTCCCAGAGATCCTGGACCATCTCCTTCGCCTTGGTAATCCACAATTGTCTTTCGTCGTCGTCTCCCCACAAATCGTCAAACAGTGCCCACCGGTAGGCAGGATGAAGAACTGCAGCGCCATAGATCAGGGGGCTATCATTCAGGTGCTCGTAGTATTCGTTCAATTTGAGCCAACCCAGGTTGATGTTGACAGCGAGGTGATGGCCGTGCGGAAAATTGGCGACTGCTCTTTTCGCGGATTCGAGGGTTTCGAGAAGAAATTCGTACGCGTGAATAAGATCCCAGCTTGTTCCTGTACAAGCCATCTGTTAAAATAAGAATCGGGCCGCTTTTGAGAAGTCTAAGGCTTACCAGACAGTGGAGGGTCGATCTCGTTTTCCTCGACCTTTCTCCGGTGTTTTCCCTGTCCATCGCCCTCAAGGCCTCTCACAACCAGCTGGAAGTCAAGCAAAATGTCGTAAAGAGTCCCGAGCACATGCCAATCATCAGGTGTCATGCGATTCTCTTCCTTCAGGAAGAAGGGCAGCTTGGAGCCCTTTTTGATGTGGCCAGCTCTCGTCAAGTTGACCTTCTCCCACTCGTTTGACGCTCTCTGGACAAAAGAATTATAAAATGGCCTCAAGAGGAGAGCGCGTTCAATCATCGAGAATTGAGAAAGCCACCGGGTAGCATTGTCGACCACAACTCCAACTGGACGGTGTTTCTTGAGCTGAGCGTCATCAGAGAGTTGGCTCTCGACAGCCTGTACCTTCTTGAGCATATCGGTCCACGTGTCCGATCTGCTCACCTCCTAGGTCTTCGTGAGTATAACAAATAAAGCCGGGGACTCAGCCACCTACAACAGCAAAGTTATGCCATTTTCCAACAGAGCCTCGCCTCCTCCAGACTTCATGCTCCTTCGCTGCCGTGTGAAGTCCTTCGAAGACCTCTTTCTCGAAAGCATCCGGGTTCTTGCCATACAGCATCTGTTTCACTACTATGTTGACAACGTGGCCAACGCAGCGAACCCATCGCTTCTCCCAGTCGAAGCCAAACTCTAATCCAAGCTCCCCCATCGAGGTTTTATTGTTACCGGCATTATCCAATGTGAAATACCCGAGTTTATCGCTGATCTCGTACTCCCGAATGATCTCGATAATCTGCCCGGCGATATTCTCGCCTGTGTGCCGCTCTGTAAGCTCAGGCAGTCCGAGGACACACTTCTGTGGCCGATTATTTGAATCCCGAAACACACATGTGATGCCGTATAAGGCGTGTCGGTTACCAGACTTCCAGCCATCGTACTGGATATGGATCTGTCCCGGACTCTTTCGCAAAGCATCTTTCACTCTTTCCATGTTGTTGGTAAATTCTCGTTCTGCGATGGCACGCACGGTCACGTCAGTAATGTTAGCTTTTGTGATCTCGACAGATGGATTGAGGTAGTTGAAGATGTCTCGAAGATCTTGATCGTTGACGATCGAGAAGGATTGGTTAGAGTTGACAATCCAGTTGACAAGTTTCTGCTGGAATACAGTTTTGTCGAAACGTTTGATCAAGGTATTGATCAAATCTTGTTCCTTCGGCTCCTTCGGGTTCAACTGTAGGATTGTTGCAATGGACTGATGTGCTTTCTCGGATGCCTTTGTAGGCTTTTGCCTCTTGCCTGTCGGATCCATGATGCCATTGTGGTCCGTGTACAGGTGACCCTCAGCGTTCTGCAACCCTTTGATGGCGTAACTCTTTGGCCTCGGCCGCTTTTGCTTGATGCAAAGGCAACACACCCATCGGCGTTCCCCCTTATCGGCATGCTGGATATCGTAGCCGAACTGATATACCCATTGACGCACTTGGCCGTCTCTCTCCGTCAAGGTCCAGCCTTTGTAGAGCTGAAAGAGTCGTTGATTGTCTTCTTCTGTACGTTCTGGAACGGGTGTGGTTGACTTGGTAGGATGAAGGGTGGCCATTTCGGTTTGGAGTAGTCAGGGCGTGAGTAATAGTAAACCCTCCTAGAATAGACTTGTTTGAACTTTGTGTACGGGTAAAACGGAGTGGAAAATTGTTGCTATTGCGTTGTTATTGGCTATGGAAAGTACTTAGGGTATGCGCTATTTCACAAGGAAATCCAGGTATTTTCAAACCCCACCTAAATTTCCATTCCTTTCCACAATTTCCACATGTGGAACATGTGGAAGGGGTTCCGTGGCGTGGATGTGGAAAAGCTGAAGCCTACGTGGAATGGAATGGAATGGATATGGATCCACATTATGGATCCATATGTGGATTTCGTGGTATGGATTTGGACCCTGGGCAGGGCACCAACTCGCAGGCCGAGCTGGCTCGAGGGCGACCAGGCCCGAAGCTGGCAGCTTCGAGGGCGAACCAGGGACCGTAACCGGCAGCTTTCCCTGCTCGATTTAGGGATTGCGAGGACGGATATCCCATCCGCGAAAGTCCAGGCAAGGCCCCCTTGGGTCAGATCGTGGCCTCGAGGAACAATGCGAATTGATGGATCAAGGCAAAGCCATCGCAGGATCAATTTAGGAATCGATGACATGGGAAAGGATCACCGACACTATTTAAGACTTGTCCATCATGACTGCCTGGCAGAAAACTAAACGAGTACTACACCAAGCTTGGAGACTCGCCGTTGTTCGCTGCCTCAGCCTCTTGGCGTTTCACGCCTTCGGTGGCGAATGGGTCGGTAGAAGGATCCTGAGAGGGTGGAGGTTTAGATTCGTGGATGTGGAAAAGCTGAAGCCTACGTGGAATGGAATGGAATGGTTATGGATCCACATTATGGATCCATAGGTGGATTTCGTGGTATGGATTTGGACCCTGTCGACATCCTTAAGCGTACCAAGGACGACAACTGAAGTTAGCGTGTTCAAGCAATGGATTAAAAGCAGGACAGCGAAGACTACGGTGATGGGAAGCGAGCTTGAGCGGTATCTGCGGCTAGAGCCGCAAGAGACTGAGGATCCAATCGAGTGGTGGATGGCTCACCAGGGACAATTCCCGATGATCAGCCAATTGGCTCTCGATATACTCGCGATACCGGCGATGGCGACTGATTGCGAGAGGTCGTTCAGCCTAGCCAAGCTAACGCTGACGACGCAGAGGCTTTCGATGACGACGGAAACGCTGGAGAAGTTACAATGCCTTAAGAACTGGGTCAGACATGGTGCGGTGAAGCTAGGGGCGACAATAGGTGGGGGGGAGGAGGTCCAATGGGAGATTGGAGATGTTAGCATGGAAGCATAGAGGGTAAGATTTGAAATATTTGAAATATTTGAATAAATATTTCAAACAACAAATCCAGTCTTGAGAGTTATCAAATATCTCAAATATGACCCCGGATTTGATTTGTTTGATTTGAGGGCAGCGCTGCCTGTGGCCGTGAAGAACTGATAATGCCCCCTCACGTCACTGTAGCTATCGTGGTATAAGTGAATCGCCTCAATGCGTGCGGTAGACAAAGCAGAGCCTTTTCCTTTGGTAAGAGTTCTCTATTTCCACATCAAATACTATCGTGAAGATATATAATGTACTTCAAGATCCCTCTCGGCGGCATCCCAGATATCTTGCATGCCTCGCCGCCTAGAGAAGGGCTGCTTTGCCATCTCTATCCTTACATTCTGCTCAACGCTCTCGTCCTCAGCCTTATCCCAGTCAAGATAACTCATCATCTCCTCCTTAGTCCACTCTCTCATGTTAGTTCCGGCCCTACAACGCCTCCCCATTTGCTTATAGTCAAGGCACCAGTTATATTCCGCTTTGCTATAGCGTTGAGGCAACCCCATAGCCCTCCGATACTGCTGGTTAGTCTTGAGGCCCCCTTGAGGCAGTGTAGCATACCAAGCTTCTCGTGCTTCCTTATATCGTTGGAAAATAGCACGGGGGTCATCAGGTTGTAATACAGGCACACGTGGTGTAGTAATAGCTGCCGATTTAGCTGTTGGAGGAGATACCATATGGGTTGTTGTGTGTGTCGTCATATGCGTTGTTGTATAAGCTACAATCTCGGATATAACGGAGACTCCTGATGGGGATGATGGGGATAGCGAGCGGGTTACAGAGCGAGTAGCTGTATGTGTTAATGTGTGCGTTGTCGTGGTGATCGGAGGGGGGGGGCTCCAATAGATCTTCGTATCGCAATGGGCACGCTTTCGATGTCATCTTATGGCCATAGTTATGGCATCTCGAGCATTTTGGCAGTGCCCTTGGCTGTGATGCCTTTTCAATGGCTTCGAAGGCAGAAGGCTCACGCTGCGTGCTTGACGATGGCAGTGTCGAATTAGCTGCTAGGCGATCAAATAGCTTGCGAGGCTCGACAATAAGCTGGGGGGTTCCTGAGCGTTGGAGGTGCCAATGTGAATGGAAATGGTATAGTTGAAGGGGCAGACCTCGCGCCAGTAAAGGCTGAAGGTTATGAGCGCAAGGTAGACTGAGAGTCTTTGCGAAGACCCCTGTACACGCGGGAATCTCCTTTAATAGCCGTGCCCGTTGACCATCAACCTTCCGCAGGGCTTCGTGTGAGATCCAGCCGCGGATATTGCCATATAACACCCCAGATATATCGAGAGGTGTGGTGATCTGCTGCTTGGCCTGGTTGGCCTTGAGCTCGGAAAGCTGATTCGATAGAACAAGCTTGATGATCCTCCAGGCCTCAAAGAGGTCAACTTGAGAGTGTTTCAAATGACTCTTAATGAGCTGATGAATGCCCTCGGCCCGAGAGGTAACAAATTGCTCGAAGTGAAGATGTTGGTGAACCCAAGCCTTGACGAATCTCTGCTTATGGGGATCTAGCCAGGTCTCCAAGATATAGCCTACTTCTTCAACGTGCATAGGAAGGTAATGCTTCTTCCACTTCTTAAGCCTCTCGTTGTATATATCTTCAGTTGGTGAGGCAACAATCCCATGCCATAGGTCATAGAATTGCTTCCACTCTTCTTGCCCCTTAGGGCTGCCCTTATGTCGAGTAAATATAGGCATACAATGTGTCAGGACGGCCTTATTAATATGCCATAGGCATAAGAGTAAGGCTGGCTCAGGGAAGCAAGAAGAAGAGGAAATGGCATTTATACAAGCAAGGCAGCGATCTGTGAGTATTACAGAAGGAATAGCTACCCCGTGAAGCTCATACATATGCCTCAACCGTTCAAGAGCCCAGATGAAGTCATTCTCTTCCTCGCCGCTAAGGAAGGCAAATGCAATACAGAAGGATCGTTGACAAGCATCAATACCAACTATATCGAGAAGGGGCATCTTGTACTTATTGGTCTTATACGTACAATCCAATAGAAGCACTTCAGGATATAATTTGAGGTATTCCAGTGACTGCGGATGTGCAAATAATACTGCTGTAACTCTGCCACCCTCGTCGAGGCGAATCTCGCTCCAGAAGCCCTCGCTATTGAGCAGCGCTCGCAATAGTCCAGACCATTTGGACTATTAGTCCAGACTGCAATCCAAAATCAACAATCAATCCACGACGGGCGTTCGTGGATTGACGGCTAGGATGATGCGTCCCTTGAAACGAGCCGTGTTGATCGGATCGCACCAATAAATTGATCGGAAATATCCAAAATAAAATGGTTGGTACAGCAACAATCATGGGTGCCCTGGTTTTGTAACACCATACCAACAACCTAGCGTTCTTAGCGTCCACACCGGGCGTCCGTATTCCCTGCCCTGATCTACAGTCTGGACTAACAGTCCAAATGGTCTGGACTATTGCGAGCGCTGCTATTGAGCTGATCAGCAAGGGCATGTATGTTGCTTTGACCCTTGGCAAGATCCCGTTTGCCTCGTGCAATGCAGTTATAGATATCTTGCTGTGTGGCAAGTGTATCTGAAGTCGTGCGCAAATAGGATCTGATCTCCTTAGGCGCAATACCGGCGTTGGCGAGCTGGTGGACTGTTGATTCATCTGAGCTTGACAATTGACGATGTACTGGATGTGCCACTTGGTGGAAACTTGGTTCATGATTGTGTTGATCGAAGCCAGGGCCGGGACGATGCCTCAGGCTCCATTGAGTCCCGCATAGGCTCTCCTTTGCTATCACAGAGAAGAGGCATCCCGTACGACGTGATGCAGTCTTGCGTATCCGTTTCTTAGGGGATGTAGAAGGGGCACGCCCTCCTCCGCGGTCACATATAAAGGTAACCCTAACTCTCCCATTGGTAGTCTTACAAGACCTTTGGGAGATAAAGGCGTAGCCTCGTGGCGCTGCCCAAGCGTTAATTGCTCTTACTAGTTCCTCTCGTGAGCTAAATTCGCCTTCAGGAGGAAGAACATCCCTGGGGAAGCCATGAGAGTCACCAATTGGATCCATTATAGCAGAAGCAAGGCGCGGCAATAAGAATTAATACCGTAGAAGCGGTTGATTGCTAAATATGGGGTTAATCTGCGGTGTATGGCCGCTTTGCAATTAGGCCACATATGCCTCTTACATAACGGGATCTGTCGCACTGAGCGTGCTTAAAGGGTTAGAGTGAATATGATGAGCAGCAGCAAATGTGTTGATTGATTGTCTTAAGTTCTCTCTTGTGCGGGGTATTCCATCCCGCAGAGTTACTTAAAGCATACAGCTAGATTACTAATGCCTACCCTGCGACAGGATCTTATTTGTACGCCTCGAGCGTACAGTATATCACGTGACCTTATTTGTACGCTCGAGCGTACATGTATGAGGGGCCGTATTTCAACCTGCGCTTAGTCATCATTCATGAAATTCGCGCGCCCGGGCGCGCGATTGGTCTCATTCAACTTATAATAAAATTAAAGAAAATTATGATAAGAAAATTAAGATCATAGGCATATTTATGATGCTATTACATATTACATACAGAATTTTTATAATGTAATATGAATGAAATGTTAGGTTATTATAGAAAACGTAAAGAAATCTAAATGCGCATCCGGGCGCGCGTGTAGCGGGCGCCCTCCATGGAATGGATGGAAATGGATGCACGGACCATCCATTTCCACGCCGTGGATACGTGGACGGTGGACGTGGAATGGATCGCCAGCCTGTTGATCGGTTAGTTGTAGACCGATTAAAGTACTTTAGCCACTCAAGGCCCAGTTCGTTATTTGTCCAGCCATTTTGGCTCATTATCTGTTCTTCTAGATCAGATAGTTTGCGTGATTTCGGGATAGTGTCGCGCTGGGAAAGAATGCCTTGCTGCCGACGCCAAAGGGTTGTAAGGCTAACTTTGTAGATTTTTGCGGCGCGTCGGAGACTTGGTTTTGGGTCATTTTGAAGAGCTTAAATAGCAAGCAGGATATCAGCTTCTTTATTTAACTGTCACATATTGGGTGGTTGAGAATCAATTGATCAACTAGAAATGATGTAGGTTGAGGGATTTTTGTTCCACTCGCTTGTCTGTTTCACTCGCTTATCATGTAGGTTAAAATAGCTTAATGTATCTTATGCTCCTAGAGGGAACCTAAGCGGCCATATGGTTGCCAGCCAGAATATCCATTAAGTTAAATTAAAATCCCAACCCTTACACCCAAGAGATGGGTATTACTTGAAGCATCCATCCGATGCTCTGTCGCCCTTTATACAACAGCTATCGGCTTCGGAGTTAGGTTTCGGGTCTTGCAGAAGGTCGTAACAGGTTCGATAAAATTCGGGGCCATTGATTGCCACATCGGTCTTTTCACACTAGAATATCCAATAAGTTGCCGCACCTAATTGTTGACCGACGATATCATACCCATATATCCCCATTTTTGTAGATGGCTATAGTAAGTCAGCAAGTGCCACTCGTATAAACATAAAACCTCTTACATATCGCGCGGTGTTTACCACTGCCGCAGGCCTTGATCGTGGCACAGTCATTGGGGGTTCCCGTGCTAGGGTATTTCATACATCGGCACTGGTCCCAGTCTTCTGCCGAGGCAGTCTGCCTAGTGATGTTGTACAGTATGTACAACCGTGTTGTACGTACGTACGTACAGAAAGAAAAAGTACGTACACGTACTATGTACGTACAATGGGTTCCATAATAATCCTAATAGGGGAATTTGTGGGTCATATTATACAAATACGGGGGGCTGTACAAAAACTCCGTTGGCTGAGCAGCTCAACACACTCTGCCATTCTCTCCCGATTGAAGGTATCGCCAAAAAGATGGCGCCCACCCAAGCTAACGCTGCCTTCGTTTGGCGACAGTTTATCGACCTCGGCCGCTCTAACTCCAAGAAAAGCAAGCGATACAGATGCCGTCACTGCCAAAAAGATTTTGCAGCGACCTCTGTTGGGAGGCCGAAAGAGCATCTCGCTGCGTGTGAGAAATGGCAAGCCAAGCAGCGACAAGAGCGTCAAACTCAAGATAACGCTGGCTATCTTCCCTCCTACTCAGAAGCCATACAAAAGAAGATAACCGAGGTCGGAATTCAGCATATCTCGCAGGACGAGAGTCACAGTTATGCCTATGATGCCGCCGCTGCTGTAATCGCCGGTGGTCGGCCCTTCAGCCTCTTCGAGAGCCGCCGTTGGCGTTATTTCTTCACTCGCATTAAGCCTGGCTGGAAGCCTCCTAGCCGCGCCGCCATCACGAGAATTCTTCCCGACTTCTATCAGGAACTCTATGACGAGGTTTTCAAACGCATTACCAGCTTTGAATGGCTCAACATCATATTTGACGCTTCAGATAATGTCTCGGGTCACAGAATCGTTAATATCTCGGTACAGCTACCAGACGGCCCAGCCTTCTACTGGAAAACGTTTGACACGGGAGACGAACAGCACACAGCGGAGAATTGGGTGAAGCTGATATGGGGAGAAATGCAGCAACTGTGCGGCGGTGATCTCTCCAGAATCAATTCTATCTGTACAGATACCGAAAACACGATGCGCTCTGTACACGGCTTGCTAGGGAGATTCCCAGAGCTCTCACATATCAACTTCTCTCTATGCGATTCTCACGGCCTTCAGCTTCTAATTAAAGATATCCTTCTTCTTCCATTCTTTGAGGATCTCTGTAATAACGTCAGCACCCTTCTCAAGTTCTTCTCACGGTCTAAATTACAATTGCAAAGATTGAGAATGTGCCAACGCACAAGGTGGAACGGAGTAACTCGCGCGCTGATCAGAAGGTAACGGTAAATCGTTAGCTGTGACTGAGAAATCGATATACTAACTCGCTCGTTCCGAATAGCATAATTACACGCTGGGGTTCTCAGTACAATTCTTTCTTCTCCCTCCTCCGTTCTCGAGACCCTGCCAGAGACTGGTCTATTCGAAAAGACGTACGGGATGAGCTGCGATCTCAAGATTGCCCCGTTCTCCTGCCCGAAGCGGTTCGAATCATCAAAGACAACAGCTTCTGGCTAAAACTGGAGGCTGCGATCGCTGTGCTAAAACCCGTGAACGAATTTCAACACGCTTCCGAGGCTGATGGGGCGGGAATCGCACACGTTGTAAATCGCTGGCTGCAAATCAAAAGCAAATGGTCTGAGATGGGAGAGGCTGATCAGTTTCCTGATATTCCGTGGGACGACATTGACGCTATATTCAAAGCCCGGCTCGATAAGCAGACGTACGATATACATTGGATCGCCGATGCCCTCCGGCCTGATACAACAGGTCCAAATTCGAAACTGCCGCCTAGCGTCTTTGCGCGCGTACAAGAGTATATGCAGAAACAGCTGAAAAACGACGACGAATATCACCGTGCCCTTTCCGAATTCACACACTTCCGAATGCGTACAGGCGGCCCAGACGGCTTGTTTAATAAGCACAGCGCTGTATACGATGATGGCTTCAAGCCAGCAATGGCGTGGCAGTGCCTCCTCAACCAGGGCTCGATTCTGGCTAGAGTAGCCGTGAAGGTAATGAACACGCTTGCGAACTCTGTGCCCTCAGAACGAAGTTTCTCTGCTATTAATTTCATACACACGAAAGCTCGAAATCGCCTTACGCCCATGCACGCTGACATGCAGGCTTTCATTTTTATGAACGACCGCGTATTAGATCGCCTTAAGGATCAGAAGTACGCCCATAAAAAGCGCTGGGCGGATCTTGAGGAGAAGGACTGGCTAGGACTCGAAGATTCATATCTCGAGTTATTTGTGAATGCGCAGGGCAAGAAGGTCTGGATGGATGGTGTGATGGCCTCCACCAGTGGAGATTTTGAGTGGGAGGGTGTATTACAGTCGACGGGTGATATATTGGGGGTTGGCACTGAGGTGGAATCAGAGGTTTGAGGCCAAAATGGCAGAAGACGAGGACCGTGAGAAGCCTACTAAGTTACCAGTATTACCTAAAAAGGAAGGGGGACATTTGTATGGTACATATTTGTACGTACAATAAGGTTGTACGTACGTACAGCGGCTAAAATACAGTACGTACGTACGTACGTGTACAAGAAATTGCATCACTAGAGGCAGTAGTTAAGTACCTAAAAGCTTAATTAGAAATCGAGCAAATGGGGTTCGAATCTACTCTTTACAGCAAAACCATTGCAAGTGCGGGATTCATGGTTGGTAACACGGGAAGGTAGCGTATTGAAGTTCAGGCTTCACGGAGATAACTATCGAGTCTTTCCGATATTTTCTGAACTGGGTCGTATCTACCGTATATCTAACCAACGGATCAGACGTGCGGCAAGGAGAAGTGTTTCCCTTTGTGAGGTAATATATGTTCGTCGCTTAGGATTAAACTCCAGCGATAGAGTAATAGTTGGGCAGAACGCAGGTTTCTCTTCCTTTAAGTACTTAAAGCACATTGATAATCCATATATTATTAATAACCCTGTTATAGTATACCGTGTGGTGCAATAAGTTTGAGGATCTTTGAAGGTCGTGTTCATCTGCCGATTTGATTTATCTGCCGGTCTTACAGTGGGATGCAAAAAGTATTCGCAGGTGTACAGGTAGGTCTGATGCTCGGAAGCTAGTCAGGGGTAGCTTGTCAGGTCCTCAATACCTTATATTACACCTAAATCAGGGGGGTTACATAGTATCAAGTACCTAAGCTAAGCTAAGCTACTAACTAGAGAAGCTAGGGCCGATCAACGCGACTTTCACACCTGCGAATACTTTTTGCATCCCACTGTATGTACTAGTATTTAGGTTAAAGCGGCAGAACTACCTTTGACCTGTATTCTTTTAGTGTTTCGGCATATAGTTTAAGCTTTCATTCATATTACAGTGGGGAGCAATAATGTCAGATATTAAGGTGAATTGTGTCTCTTCATTCTGTCGCAATCGAAGGACTATTGAGACCTTATATCTTCGACTGGTTCCTTCTAGGACTTGAGTCCTAGAAAGTCCTAGATGAAAGTCCTACGATCTAAGTTTAGGACTCCAAACTTTAATCCTGAACCTTAATCCTGAAGTTGAGGGTGAACCCTCCAATATTCAACAAATAAGTTTGAGGATCTCTGAAGGTACCGAAGCAGCCCGTCTAGCCGGATTAGATCCTTGTTACATATCTGTCGGTCGTGTTCATCTGCCGATTTTATTTATCTGCCGGTCTTATGTACTAGTATTTAGGTTGAAGCGGCAGAACTACGGATACTTCAGTCTGGATTCAAAACTTACAGTGGGATGCAATAAGTTTGAATACCTTTTGAAGTACTGATACCCCCTGTCTAGCCTATTTGGAGTTCAGCCTGCTTCTAATCTGAGGAAGAAGCTCGATCTAGCCAATCAGTATATACTTATTCGCCGTGCAACAACTGATATGCAGGTGGTAGCTGTCTCAAAGAGGCTAGCGGCAAAAGAAGATACACGCTCGGTATTCAAACTTATTGCATCCTACTGTATTGCATCCCACTGTAATATGAATGAAAGCTTAAACTATATGCCGAAACACTAAAAGAATACAGTACAAGTCAAAGGTAGTTCTGCCGCTTTAACCTAAATACTAGTACATAAGACCGGCAGATAAATAAAATCGGCAGAGGAACACGTCCGACAGATATGTAACAAGGATCTAATCCGGCTAGACGGGCTGCTTCGGTACCTTCAAAGATCCTCAAACTTATTGCACCCCACTGTAGATATCTACCTGATATAGCTAGTCAGGCTTCTGACAGGGCTAGAGCGAAAAGGCAGATACTTCATCTTGGATTCAAACTTATTGCACACCACTGTACTTCGGCTTATAGTTTAAGCTTTTATTTTTACCACAGTAGGAGTAGTCGGCCTAGCCAGATCCGATTCTTATTATAAATCTGCCGAATTCTTCTGCCGGTCTTATATACTAGTATTTAAGTTCAAGCGGCAGAATTATCTTTAATAATACAACCGACAGGTATATGGTATAACGTGTTTGATAAGTGAGTGGGTCAGACAAGTAAGTGAGTCACTGCACTGTATAGTATTAAAAAACCTACCCTATAGTATCTTTTTACTCTAAATAAAATAGATAAAAATTTAAAAAAAACATCTTTAAGAAAAGTATAATTAACCTTATTATAAAATATTTTTTTAAGATTTTTAGCTATTTTATTTTATATAGTAAAGCTTAATTATACAGTATAAAATACAGTATAAATAGGTTTTAAGGTTTATAGCTATATAGAATTTTTCTAAAAATCTTAAAAAATCTATATGATATATTTTAAGACTTATATATAGGCTACTAAAATTACAGCCAATTTAGGCTTAGTTTGAAATTTTAAAGAACTTTTTAAACCCCGGATTTAAGGTGGAAATAAGATTGACCCACTCACTTGGATGACCCACTCACTTATCAAACACGTTAGTTAAACTTTATTTTTTAATAAACTTTAAAATGTACCCTGTAATAACAGAGAATGGAGCTTTTAAATTATGTTATAAGGGAATTAAACTCTATACTCTACCTGTACTAAAAGTAAAGCTTTTAAGAGAGATTTAAGCGGGGAAGTGGGCCTTATAAGACTAGAAACATATTTAATGTTAGACTCTCCCTCTATTCTCTCGTTCCCGGACATCCTTTCATACTGCGTCAAGAGTCCGGGTTTACCCACCCTTAGTTACGCCTCTTAAATAAGTCTTCGCGACCTTATAAACCCTCCTCAATACCATAAACGGCAACTATGCATCCCTCACGCATGCTTTTACTCCTCCCCCTAGCCGTCTCTGTGGCTACTACTCATATTAAGCAGAGGTATGTCTGATTCTCATGAATACGTCCGTCACACTTATCAGTACATCAAGGGACGACCAAGCCGCAACTATTGAAGAAGCTATTAATGAACCTCATTCTCTTGACGAGAGAGCCCTTGTTGAACGGTAAGTAGCTTGATATAGATTTTAGGGTTGGTCTAATTTAAATTACAGCGACACCCGTGGCATTTTACTCGCCTGCATAACGGGTGCTGGCACGGCGTTTCAGGCATATACAGGATGCTATCTCTCCGCATTTCGTAATGACCCCCGCACTCTGGCGGTAAGGGTGGACAGAACTTTTGGTGGAAGGACGTCGAACGTGCTTGTTACCTTGAGCGGGGGAGCGCTGGCACGGGCGGTAACTGAAGTGGTGCGAGTCTTGCCGGGTGGGGTGGTGCACATTTTTACACAAGGTGCAAGTACTGTCTCGTTTTCCAACAGTGGCACATAGGCAGTCCCATCCGGGTCAGGGTTAGCAGCTATGTCTAAGGATTTCAATAGGGGAAAAGCTGGGACTTGGTGAAAATTGCCTTCCCTTGAAAAAAAAAGAGACTCTTTTCCCTGTAGCTAGGTCAATCATGGGATGCACGTGATATTATATACATCATTCTATACCCCGTGTTGGAGGCGCTAGTCAAAGCCATCGGGTTAACTAAAATTGGCATTTTGAATTTCGCGGTCAGTAAGCTAGCCAATTTGGCTCTTAGTGTATTTCCCTCTGTCCAACCAGAATTTCGCGTTCACTTTACTAACCTAATCAGGATTTAGCTGTCAGTTCAGGGGAATCTCATTTCCTGATACCATCCTACGGAAAACATACCGTGCCGGTACCCACAACGACCCATCATCCCCACAATGCCGGGAACACCCAAGAAACGCGGGCGGCCCCGAAAATACGGCACGCCAAAGGACAAGGCTAAGCATGATGTCGTTACCAAGCGTGCTCGAAGACGGCTTCGGAAGCAAACAACGCACGACAGCATCAGGTTTCAAGTCTACATTTCTTCAGACAGAAGCATCGCCGGTTACACCCTCACAGGGCATCGAGTCGTATGAAACAAGTCTTTTGGGTGATCCCCCAGAGGCAGATAGCTCGTTAAATCGCGCCGAGTCACCCACTTTGTCAATTGACGCGGTCGCAGCCAGAGGTGAACAGCATACATGGGCAACCTGTATAACATGTTAAGAAATCCGTTAACATGTTAAACAGAACAAGATAAGAAAAAATACAGATTACAGGATAACAGGATAAGGAACACGCAAGGTTCCGATCAACTACACCGAAACCCACCGGTTGATCGATTGGTGTATTACTCATACACTTACATCAATCAACCTGAACCCTCGACGTGATCAATTACCCTACATTGGCGACCCTGGTTGATGTAGGTGTAGTGGATCAACTCTCCCCTGTAAAAATTCTTTCTTGGCACGCACTGTTAGTGCACTGTTAGGAGCGGGATTTTCTACGGGCTACTCGGCCACACAATACTGCGGGGACGCCATCGGCTCCCTAACAGCAGTTTTCAGAGAAGGAATTTTGGAGAGTTCACCTTCTCTGACAACACCTTTGTCGGATCTAATGGCGGCACCTCAGAACCAGAACGCCTTAGATATCGGAGGACGGTGCCCGTGGCATCGGTAGCGACATCCTCCCGATCAACGACGCCGATTGCGATGGGTTTTTCCCCTTTGAAGGCAAGCCGCACCGCCGGCCTCTGATTCCTTCCCAAGGTTTTTCCCTGCCGCCACGACAGTCGACTACGAGCTACAACTTGTTTACTGGAGATTGTGGACTGCGTCAGCAGATGTAGTGATGCGTGAGAGAATTCTGGTCGGAGGAAAAAGCTCGACAGTAGATTGCCCCCGAACCCGCTGACGGGTGACGGGCTTGAGAAATACAGCACCTTTTGTGCCATTGGTATGCTGGATGGTGAAGGAAGCGGGGTTTCCCTGTACCTAGCTAGCTCAGCACGTCTTTTGCTCCAGTAGGAGATCTGGCTTCGTTACAGCCACCCAGACGAAAAATATACAAACAAACAAACAAACAAACAAAATAGGTGTAGTGGATTTTTGCAGCGGTGGACTTTTAGTGGGACAAGGTATCCAGTTTTGGACATCTGGATCCACCCTGTTAGGAGGTACTGTCTTTTGTGAGGGCAGGGCCACACAGACTTTAGTATTTCCTAACTTATTTTCGGACCCCCAGTAGTTATAGAGGATATCCTGGGGTAATTTCCCGTACAGGTCCAAATTTTCATCGATCTGTTTGACGCATTCACACCTCCCGTAATGACCGATCCTTTAGAAGACAAAGTCGTTGAGACCTCTCCACCAATTCTTTCACCATCAACGTTACTAGCTGATGCCCAACAGCTACAGGAAGAACGTCTGTTTCGTCATTTCCGCGGCTGGCTCTTCTCCGAGCGCGCAAAGGACACCTCCTCCTGGACTTGGGACTACGGGTATGATATCCAGCGGGCTCATGAGCGAAGATGGGTATGCAAACTCTGCATTCACCAACGAGTCCCCCAGCCGAAGAACTTCACGCATACTGGTCTTCAAAATGCCAGCAAACATCTGTTCAAAGAACATCATATTCGGGCGCCAGAGGGCAAGACGAAGTCTTCGACGCAGTTGAAAGCGGAAAGCGTCGAGAAGCAGCACCGCTCAATAGCTGATACCTTGACGCTCGATCCGGAAAAGCCGCGGGAGCAGGCCATGGCGAACTCCTTCGTCAAGAACTTTGACAGGGACCATTTTCAACGGATGGTGATGCAATGGATCGTTAAGAGTAATCTTTCCTTTCTCACGGTCGAAGACGAGGATCTCCGAGCCATATTCGATTATCTTAGTCCATCAGTGTCAATACGTGGTGGCCACTTATCTGCAGATACCCTCAGGACCAGGATTATCACTAGGGATGGATTTAATACCGTATCATTAAATAAAATGCGCTTTTTGTATTAAATATTTAAAACAGGCGCGTTTTATATGTATTATATTCCATTCCCTATTAGGATTAGCTCCTTCCAGAACTGGCTTAGTGTATAGGATCATTATAACCTTAATCCCTGTTCCGACCTCCTTTTCTCCACAGCCTTCAACAGCCTATCGCTGTATCCCCTGAAACTTCCCAATCTGACTTCCCACTACCTTCAGACCCTTCGTGCTTCTTCTACAATGCCTCGAACCTCTGGAAGGCCAGCCGACCACCAGGTCCACCGAGAATTTATCACGATTTCCTCGGACGCTAGCTCAGGGTTCAAGAACTCACGAGTCAAGTGCAAGCACTGTGGCCACGAGACAGCCAAAGGCACTACTCGTCAGAAGAAGCACTTACTTCGCCATTGCCCCAATTACAGAGGGCAGCAACAGTCTGAGCAGTCTCAACTTACTCAGCACTTTCCTGTGGTAGACAAGACTTTTAAGCAGATGCTTGATGAGCTTGCTGCTAGAGCAATTTTCGCTGATGGCCGTCCATTTAACCTATTCGAGTCCAAACGAATGCGAATTCTGTTGAACAAGCTGAATACTGCTTGGCAACCACCGTCTCGTCGCCGAGTGCAGCGGCTGCTAGCCCCGACCTATTCTGAGTACCGCAACCAAGTCCAAGATATCCTCGACCAGACAGAACGTATCAACGTGATCTTTGACGGCTCAGACAATATCACGAGTCATCGAATTATCAATATCTCGATACAGGTGGCAAATGGTCTGGCGTTCTATTGGAAGACGTTTGATACGGGACAGATTCAACACACGGCTGAGCACTACATCGATCTTTTGTATCCTGAGCTGGAGATAATTTGCAAGGGTAACTTCTTGCGCATTAACTCGTTTTTGCACAGATACGGATAGTGTGATGAGGAAAGCTCATGTGCATTTGGCTGCAAGAAAGGAATTCCAACATTGCTTCTTTTCGCTCTGCGATTCACATGGGCTACAGCTACTCATCAAGGACATCCTAGAGCAGCCGTTCTTTGAGGAGGCATTCAAAAGCGCTACATTAATTGTCACCTTCTTCAAGAAGTCGAAACTGCAGTTGGCTCGATTGAGAGAAGCACAAAAGGCAGCTTGGGGCCACCATAAGGCGTTTTTATCTGCGTGCGTCTTTCAGTTTTTCTGACTCTTAGCTCTAACTAACCGCTCGCTTTAGCGCAATCACACGCTGGGGCAGTCAATTCAATGCTTTATGGTCAGTTTTACACTGTAAAGAACCTCTCCAAACATACGCTCGCCGCCCTGACGTGAGGGCAGAGCTAGCCTCCGGGTCTCTCGAGCTTCTTCCGAGGGTGCTGGAGTCTGTCAATAACCCTCACTTCTGGATACGCCTAGAGACTGTTTTGGCTATAATTAAGCCTGTTAGCAGTCGTCAGCATGCCTCAGAAGCCGATCGGGCTCACATCGGCCATGTGATTCCTCGTTGGCTGGAGATTAAAGCAGAATGGAAAGCACTTGACGATTCTCAGCAACATAAAGACGTGAATTTCAGCGAGCTGTATTCAGTATGGTTAAACCGTATGGATAAACAGACATATGATATTCATTATGCAGGATTTGCATTAAGGCCTGACACAGTCGGGACTAAGCTTGAAGAACAGCTGATGATGAAAGTGCTTCAGTTCTTTAAGTCAGCAGTCAATCCTGCTGACCACCTTCATATTGTTCGAGAATTTAACCACTTCCGAGCACAATCGGGGGGCCAGTTTGCTGCCGGGGGCTTGGTCTATTCAAAAGAATGGACGCCATTAGATGCTTGGATGCTTCTTGATAACCAGGGCAGCAAGCTGGCTGCACTTGCAGTCCGAATCTTTGGAACCATAGCCAATTCAGTTCCCTCAGAGAGATCATTCTCGGCGGTTAACTTCCTCCACAGCAAGGCACGCAACAGGCTCACACCAGCCAACGCTGACAAGTTGGCCTTCATCTACATGAACGAACGGGTGCTAGAGAGGATAACGCAGTCTCAGAATCAACCTCTTGGTCATCGCGATGAGGTTGATTCTACAGTGGTTAGCTGGGAAGATTTGACAGAAGACGGTTGGCTTACTCTCGAAGATACGTATATGGAAATCCATTGCGCATCAAGTCTGGAAGTTGACGCTGTTATCGGCGAGTTCACTCACCAACCCTCCTCCGACGGAGAGGAGACGATTGTGGAAAAATTTGAGGTCCAAGATGGGTCAGAGAGTGAAGGAACGGGGGGGAATTGACCTAATTTGGTTTGGTTATCTGTAGTATATGACTGTTGGGCGGCTTCATACATGGTAGCAATATTGCAATAAAAAACGCGTTTTTTATTCGGAATAAAATACAGTTTCATTATAATAAAAAACAGTTTAATACACACTTGTATTAAACACGTGCCCATCCCTATAACACGAAATGGGTGATGAAGGCGAAGCAGATGGTCCGAGAAGTGTGGGAATCGAACTATCGTCACCTGCAGGTGGTCCGGAGTCCCGTGGACGACGAACCAGTTGCGAAGCGGCAGCGAAAGTACTACAACCCTTTTCAAGCGTACTGTGAGCGCACGCGGCCGGTTCTCGGATACGGTTTGGTGAAAGAGGAAGCGACTTTGTCTGACGACATCAATGAAGATACTAACGAGCTCGAATTATGGCAGTCGTCATGGGAGGATGGAGATAACGATGTTAGAGATCCAATATCATACTGGCATGAGCGCAAACGTCGGTATCCTCGTCTTTCACGAATGGCACTGGACTTCCTTACGATCCAGCCGATGTCAGCAGAGTGCGAGAGGATGTTTGCGGCGGCAGGGCGGATGGTGACGCCACTACGAAATCGACTGGACGCGGACATTATAGGAATGTGTCAAGTGCTGCGATCGTGGTTACGGGCTGGGGTGATTGACGACCTCGACGTGTCACTACTTCCTACCGAGAATGGTAGTGGTGATAGGGCGGAAGAAGGATCCTAGGTAGAGGTGGGATGTGAAGAAAAGGGGATGGGAGAGTGGGAGTGAAATAGCTCGGCTTGGAGATCAACGACTTCAACCAGTGTCCATTCAACTCAATTTGATGGATAGTTGATCAACGCCACTGGAGAGAGTGGTTGACCAGATCAACTCACCGCCACCGAGCCATTCAGTTGATTGAATTGAGTGGTGCACACCCTTGCGCGGGACTGAGAGCCTTTGAGGACGGCCTTCCTCTTCGGATCGCTACTGCCGATAACCAAGGAATCCAAGCCTAGATTCTGGAATGGATTATTGAATTTTATGATAAAGACGTTATATAACCACAAATCCCGCTTTGGTACCGCCCTCGTCAATGTTAACTGTGTGCTCAGGCTTGATCCAGCTATACTCGCGCTCTTGGATATCGAATTGCTAATTAATAGCCATTGGGGTAAAAGAATTGAATCTTGAGGCCTCCTGGTGATTCCCTATCTTCATGTTGATAACTGAATGACGTTTCATGAGCCTGGCTATCTAGTGCGCACTAATAGCCCTTTCCCCGTCCTCGCCGTCTTAAGAGCGCAGCGACAGTGGTGCGAACTTGGCTGTGAGAAGGATCATAGCCCAAGGCGTCTTTCCGAAGTATCCAGGTAACTAATCTGGGTTCCTGAGACTTGGATAATATCTGGGCAGGATGGGTGACCTCAGACTTTGATGGTATACCTCTTAATCAGCCCCAAAGAGTCGGCTAAGGGATGTCATGCTTCTGGGCGGCTTGGCTATGAGAGAGGCCGTTATCTGTGATATCTAATATTTTTTTTAATAATGCCATCCTATGTATAAGTCGCTCGAGGCATTTACAAGGCGATTACGGAAGGCTGGTGTAGATAAAAGTCCTCTAAGTTTTGGGGAGGACTGTTCGTGGAGGAGGCATTGATAGAAATTTTATATTAGTACTATGCGCCCAAACCGCTTATATACTGTAAAAAGAAGTAGCATAATGCGAAACAGCATGAAACTCTCAATAAGACACAGCTTGTTTTATGTGAATAAGTTCAATTTTGGCCATGCATCGTGCGAGTGAAATTGAGCATTTTGTATGGGGAAACTTTTTTTTTTGCTTATCGATAGAGGGGTCTTATCGGTGGAGGGGTATCGCATGGTATCCCTTGGGAGCCCAAGCGTCATAGGTGGTAAGATGAGGGAAAGGATGCTGACGGGTGACCATATTTATAGGTGTAAGTCCATGGCAATCCCTCCTGGAGCGTCGCAAAGTGCAAATATAGAAGGCCATGGGTAGTTGTGCCTGTTGAAAAGTGGAACCATTGGTTGAAGCCGAGGTTGGAAACAGAGGCCTCTAATTAGCTCAAATTGACTCTCCCAACCCCCAGCTAGCTGCTCCAATGACAGAAGTTCAGAGGTTCAGGGTTCAGGTGCAGAATGAGGTTTGGTGGCGCATCGGACCTGTCCGTTGCCGCTTAGAACGCGACCTTTTAGGAAGCGAACGTCCCCCACTATGAACCGCGGGATCCGGCTCTTACTTTGTGCTCCATTGTTTAAGGTTTGTCGGTGTTAAAACCCGAGTTGGTTTGCCTAACCCCCTTCACCGACCCTCTCGGAAGCGGCAATCCATCTCACCCATAACCGCTTGCAGCACTTTGGCGAAAGTGACTAGGATCCCTGGAAAGATGCCCGGAAAGAACCGTCTCAATACACCACAGTATAGTTGCTTCTCTTAGAGGAACGGTCGCTAATAACTCTAGCTCACTGACTATTGATAAAACTGCTTTACAGTAAGCCTTACCGGCGTGATCTATCTATCACTTAGGAACTATAATCGCCATACTTTTCTCTTCGCTTTAGACCTTCTATATATCGCATTGAGCTTTAAAGGTATCCTGGGTACCTGGTCATATTAGCAAGATCGGCATATCGGCAAGACCGGGCATACCGGCAAGACCTGCAACTATGTTAAGTTATAGGCAAGCATTCAGGTTTTCGGCTGCATTAGAGCCGCAAATAACATGTCTTATATATACAGTTCAAATATTTACTATAATGCCTCTGTAGTTGCCTATAGCAAACTTCTAGCTTAACGACTTGTAACAGGTAGTGTTTCCTAAGGAATAACTGAGTTTACATGAGGAGTGTGTGGGATTGTAAGTCATGTATGAGACACTAATTCCTTCTCTGTCTTAATGATTAAGGATTGTCTCAGAACCTTTAAGGCTTACATTTAAGTCTTAAACGTTAAACTTGGCCTGCATTCATCAAGTCTCTGCCTAAACGCATCCACCTTCCTTATTTGGTGTTCCGTATTCTAGTCTCATTCCTGGCTAATCAATAATGGGATTAACGTTAAAGGTTAAACTCTATTGCCCCTGAACCCTGGCCAACGGTGCTGTCTTGTGACCCGACTAGAAGGAAGGTGATGAAATGTCGGACCGAGAGATCCAGGGCCACCTTCGAAGGTTTCAAGTTCGTTGCACACACAGTGGGATGCAAAAAGTATTCGCAGGTGTGTAGGTAGGTTTGTTGCTCGGAAGCTAGTTAGGGGTAGCTTGTCAGGTCCTCAGTACCCTATATTACACCGAGACCAGCGGGATAACCTAGTCTCAAGTACATAAGCTAAGGTAAGCTACTAACTAGCGCAGCTAACACAACTTACACACCTGCGAATACTTTTTGCCCCCCCCCCCCCCCAACTGTACAACAGCAACATAGATCTAAACAGAAAAAAAGCGTTTCTATGTTATTAATGCATGTAAACAAGCAGTTAGAATATACAAGACGAGGAATTCTGATTGTGGTCTTAAAAACCTAGTGCTGATTCGCCCTGGAGTGCAGGCCAGTGTGAGGCCACCACAACGCCTCGTATTCAATATCATTGAACACTTGCCGCCCAAATTACCGAACCGTGCCTCGGCAGCAAAGGTCAAAGTTTTGCTAAAAGAAACTATGTAGGGCAGCCGGGCCGTCCGTTCCGTCTATCCGTTCTCGGCCTCGGGTGGCCGCGTCGTAACTCTGTCCGGCCGTGCCGTTTTGAATCCTCAATATGCCCAACAGTCCTTCGATTCCGGTCCTCAACTCTATCGCGACGTTCCTGAATTGCACGCTGTACCTCCTCCCTCTCACAGCGTCCTAATGGATTTCACAAACTTCGACGATTTTGCGTTTGCTTACTATGGTCTTCCTGTCCGGGCTTCTCTCGTTTCCCTAGTAGATCACACCCACACGTTCCAATCTCCCACTGCGCTTCCCCAGCACCAGGCCATTTCTGGCCTTGCACATAGCGGTCTGCCGTTCGGCACCTTGCCTACGGGCAACCGCAACCAGAGCATGGAAGGCTCCAAGGCCCACCCAGATCGGACATCTCCCGCATCCGAGGCCCCCGAAGACCCGACTACCGATGAGTTTGGTTTGGCTTCCCGTAGCCGTGCGGGTGGCATAGATCCAGGTGGTAAACCTAAGGAGGATAAAGCCGATGCCACACCTGCGTGGAGTGAACTTAAGACAAAGGCTGGTAAGGAAAGAAAACGCCTCCCGCTTGCTTGCGTTGCATGTCGCCGAAAGAAGAGCCGTTGCTCAGGCGAGAAACCCGCCTGCGAGCACTGTCTACGCTCATATATCCCATGTGTCTATAAGGTTACGACTCGGAAAGCTGCGCCTCGGACAAATTGCATGGCTATGCTCGATAAGCGACCGAAGCGCATGGAAGAACGCGTCATCGAGGCCATATCCAAATCGGATCAGGAAGTCGCGTCATCCGTAACTCGCCCCGTGGTCAAACCGGCGATACCAGGAACTGTACCTTCCAGTCAGCCAACCAAGAAGCGCGGCGCCGAGGAAGCATTCGGGCCTGATCTGGAAGCTTGGGCGAAGGCGCCTTCGGAGCCAAAGACTGAGGGCGATGATGGGTCCAGTAGCTTACAAGTCCAGGAAGGGGAGGAGAATAAGCTGCAACACGAAGGCACCGACGCACTCCCCTCCAAGGAGATACAGGAGCATCTGGCAGAGGTGTTTTTCGACAACATCTATGGTCAATCTTACCATCTTCTACACAAGCCAAGCTATATGCGAAAGCTAAAGTGAGTTCTTTTTGGGTTGAATCTCACGTATCCTGCTGACTGTCAACAGAAATGGCACACTACCTCCGGTGCTTGTTCTCACAGTGTGCGCTGTAGCTGCTCGTTTTACCTCAAGCCCTCTAGTGAGTTCTTCAGGGCCTGAATTCTTACGCGGTGAAGAATGGGCATCACACGCTCGAGATATTTGCACCAGACGATACGAATGGCCAAACCTCACCATCCTGACATGTCTTCTCATTTTGGGCCTTCATGAATTTGGAACGTGCCAGGGCGGCCGTAGCTGGGCCCTGGGTGGACAAGCTATCCGAATGGCTTTCGCTCTCCAGTTACATAAAGACTTGGAATACGATCCCTTGGACCGTAATGGCACCAAAACACAGCTCAGCTTCATTGATCGAGAGATTCGGCGACGCATAATGTGGGCCTGCTTTCTCATGGATCGCTTCAACTCTTCTGGGACAGATCGACCCATGTTCGTCAGGGAGGATACAATTCAGATTCCTCTGCCGGTAAAGGAAAAGTATTTCCAATTCGGCCTGCCTGCGCCCACCGAGATGTTGGATGGTCGAGTACCTCATCCGCCGTCGCCCAACGACGGACAAATCGCTGATGTACGAGAGAACATGGGAGTTGCGGCTTTCCTGATTCGAGCCATTACCTTATGGGGACGGATCACCACCTACCTGAGCCAAGGGTGTAAGGATCTAGACCCCAATCCATTATGGGAAGACGAGTCTCACCACATGAAGCATCTCAATGATGCTGTAAACCTTGAAGCTAGTCTGCCCTTGTCACTTAAGTACTCTGCAGAGAACCTCGAGGTCCACAAGACAGAGAACACGCCAAGCCAGTTTCTTTTCATGCATATCTGCCTGCAGCATAACATTCTCTTAGTGAGTCGAGCTGCTATGTCAGCACGAAAGCAACATGGTGTACATGATGATTTCTTCTTTGAAGCAAGCAAGAGGACCTTCAACGCTGCGAACCGAATATCCGAGCTCCTTCGTGAGGCTGAACAGTCGGGATGCTTTGTTTCGGCTCCGTTTGCTGGATACTGCGCCTTTTCCTCGGCAACAGTTCACAGCGTGGGTATTATCTCCCGCAATCCATCCATGAAGCTAGCAGCCCAGGCCAATTTGACCACCAATGTCAAGTATCTTCACAAAATGAAGAAGTATTGGGGCATGTTTCACTGGATGGTGGAGAACGTTCGCACTCAGTATCAAAATGTCTTGGACGCTATGAGAGCTGGTGCGAATGTCGAAGAACGAGCCACACAGCTTTCTTTCCTTCAATACGGAGACTGGTTTAACCGTTACCCTCGCGGTCTTTCTCACGCTGAGTTTATGGACCCTGCCACTCACAAACGAAAGGATTCAGGAGCAGACGGCGTCCTCGAAGCGAATCCCGAACTGCGATCAGTGGAGGAATACTTCACGCTTCCAACACCGCAAAGGGTTGAGAATAAGGATACTATCAGCGCGGCAGCGCCGAAACGAAAGCAAAACGCCAAGAAACAGACTGACATGCCAGCACAGTCTGACCGGAATCTCGATTGGTTGCAGAGTACAGATGCAGACGCAGTCTCCCAGGAACGCAAGCTCTCAGGTGGTTTGGGATTGCAAATTACAGGTTCAGCAGGCTTCAACCCTCTCACAGCATCAAACCAGCAGAGCCCGGATTTTAGCACCACCATGTTACCTATGAGCCCGGTTAATATGACTTCATTTGCTCACCATGCACATACGCCCACCTTTTTCCCACCGCAGCCGTTTGCAATGAACTTTGGGCAGGGCTCGAATGGGAACATCGACCCGCTTGATCGTCAATTTATCTATGGCGGATACTCAATGGATGCTAGTACCAGTCTGGGTGATGGCCATACTTGGGCATTGTAGAGGGAGCTCTACCCACTCTACCCGGTTGGGTAGAGGAGGTATCTCTTCTACTCTACCCGGGTAGAGTGGCTGGGGTGATCCGGTGAGCTTTATGCAGGTCGGTCAGCTGCTGGGTATCATGTGAACAATATTGAACGGGACAAGTGCATGCTTTCGGAGATGATCTGCTGCGGAAGACGTGGCTTGCACCAAGAACTCCGCTGCGCCTTTCATGTCACATCGATTGCAGCACCAGATATGGCCAATCGGTTGATCTTGATAGTTCAGTTCGACAAGGAAGGTCCCGTGCGACCTAATCCAGCTCTTCCTGCCCTTTGCACCTTTTCGAGCCAGCGAATCTTCTTGGACGAAGCGACAGTTCTTCCAGGTGATCTTGGGCAGTTCTTCAATAATCGGGTTAGGAGGTAAAGCTGCAACGACTGCCTTTTCCAACTGCTTGGCAACCGTCTTCGGCTGAGACAATCGTATGTATGTATGTGTATTTTTCGTCCGGGGGGCCGTAGGCCCCGAAAAGTCTCCTACTGGAGCACAGGACGTGCTGGGCTAAACTATCTAAACTCGCTGCCGTGCTGATCCTCGCTCAGGTCATCTGCAAGGCCTTTGCGTCGGAGCCGTTATACATGCTCGAGCTTTTTCTCTACTCATTCCCCCAAAAGGCACCTTTCTACCCGCAGCTAGCCTTACAGTAGTTGTCGGTGAAGCACGTCCCATTGGACATCAATACAGTTGATCTTAGCAGAGCTTCCCTCCAGCAGCGTCTCCCATCTAGTTCATCCAGCATATCATCGGCACAAAGGCGCATTTACTTTCAAGAGGTCATCCCGTCAGCGGGATCTATTCCTCTCCAGCCTAGAATTCTCTTGCACAGATAGATCAAGTGGCTTTCCATACCCTGAGGCAGGAAGTCCATGAACCCCTAAGATCTCCAGTAGCTGCAACCCTAGAACCGTGCATCCTTGGGGAAAACCCTTGCAGGAGAAAACCCCAAGGCGGCTAGAACGCTGCTCTGTGGACGAGGTAGTCGCCTCATTCCACGGTCTCCAGGTAAGCTCTGTACCGTTTCGACCCAGCGGTTTTGTCTAGTGGTCTCAGCCAGTGCGACAGATTGTCGAAGCCAGGTTGTGTTCCAGGCAGCAGCCGAGGCTGCAAAGAGGGCAGCGAGCCATGTAGGGCAGCCGAAGCTGCAGAAGTCGGTCGTACGGGAAGTCGAGGGGCACAGAGGCCGGAATGTCGCAGGCTCGCGAAGCTGAAATGTCGAGGTATGAAGAAGCCAGAAATGCCACATATAAAATAGAGCCCGGAGGCGATGCCAAGAGCTCGCGAAACTCAGTGTCGTTGAGGACACTCATCACGAAGAAAGGTCAACTCTCTGAATCCCTTTCTTCCAGCGACTGTTAGGGTCCCGCTAGTCCCGCAGCTGCTTTTGTTGCCATTTTGGCCTGTAAAAATTTTCTGCCCTAGCAGAACGCTAACAGCGGGTGCCAAGGCAAAATATTTCACAGGAGAGAGTTGTGGGCTTGGTTTTACCATAAAAGATTGGCGAAGTAGGGTGATGGCAGGAAGCCTTTGAGTTGATAGACCTGACAGCTGATGCTGGCATCGCGCGCCTTACCTCGATGGCAGGAAGCCAAAGGAAGCGCTGGAAGCGTTGAGAAGAAGCTGAGATCGGTGTTTGTGTTATTAGGGTCCGACCGGCGGTGTAGGCTGAGGGGGGTTCTTTATATATGGAATGTATGTATGGATGCACATTCGGCCAGGTGGAATCGACATCGATTGCGCGGTGGCGCCAAGTTGGTATCGAAGCACAGCTCAGTTGGTAACCAGGCTGGGGTATCAAATACCGGTATGCTTCTGCACCGAGTAAGCGATCGTACTCTCTGTTAAACTTCACGACTCCATCATCGATGCCCAATGCTCTGTCATTTTGTGGAGGTCCGATAACTTGCGCCCCAGAGAACCGCATTAATATTTTCGTTCGCCTCTAAGATATTGGAGCCCTCCTGCTTCCAAAGAAGTGCCTGTTCCTGTTGGAGGTCTAGAAATGGTGGCAATGGCCCGCATCATGCGCATCGTCCCTTTGGGCTTTGTCAGTTAGGACTCTGAGTTTGTTTTGTTCTTGATGCGAAGCACGCCAGCCCGGAACTGGGCCAACTGTTGACTACTTTTCTCAAAGGCCTGAAGAAGGGCCTACTGACATCAGCCCCGTTGCCTGCGCATCAGGTTAGCCAAGAAGTCATCCTACTCCTAGCATGTACGATGAGCTGCTAGAAATAGCCACCCACCTTTCAAAAACACGCACTCTCGGCGAAACAATATAGGGTCCCATTCGCGATGTGCTTTTGTTGGAAGTACCAAGGTTTCCCCTCACATCATGATCAAAGTTAATTCAGCCGAAGGCTGACTCTACATTAATTCATAAGTTTTCCCGAGTAATGAGGGTTTGGTGCAGACAGGGATAAATAAGTTTCTCGGAATCTGATTGGTCCAGATTTTGTATGGCCAGCCGCGAAAGAACGCGCAACTGGCTGATGGCACCAAAAGAGTGGGGCCAATCGGTGCTGGCCCCTGAAAGGCTCACGCGGAGTGCCGGCAGCTTGCGTCCATTTGGAATTGTTTGTTTACTCAGTACTGTGCCAGTACCACGCGTTCAATTCATCTCCCCAATTCGACAGGTCTCGATATGGCCTCGTTGATTGAGTAATGGATATCGGTCTCAACCCCGAAGAGCTCTCTACTGATTTACTCTTCGTTGTTTGTGCTCGTTGTGGGGAGGAGAGACCGGAGAGTGCCTTCAGAGCAAAGAGGCAGTCTGCTGGGCAAACTAAGCAATGCATAGACTGCCGTAACCAGCGCGTTTCTCATGTAAGTTCTGCCTTCCTCGTCTATAAGTCTCTTAACCCTCATCAAATGAAGCATTCTAGATCCAAAGTCGTGCTCCAGACGCTGCGGAACATTGCACTTCGTCCATCCTCACCTGGCAGACCTGCCACGAAGAGAACCGAAGGAGATGCTGGCCTATCGCCTCCCAACGAGAGATCCGGAACCCAGCCTACATCGCCAGAGAAGCTACGGCAACTTCATACAGCTAGGAGTTTATTCGGAGAGTCAATTAGCCAGCCGCACGTAGTGCTAGGGACGCCAATTCCACCAACCCAACAAAGCTCGCGGCTCTTCCGGGCTCTAGCTCCGTCACCGCCTGTGCAGCCAACGACCCATCCACTCGTCTCACATTCTGATCCATCTACTCTTCGAAGCAGCACACCTGGTGTGGATTACCCTTACTTGGCCACCAGGTTCCACAAGGGGGGGAAGGACTCGCAAGATGATTCCTTGAAGGCTGGGGCGAGGGCCAAGCTGGCTGTTATCCAGCGCGACCATCGTTCACGACGCCGTGCAGGGGAGACTGTGTCACTGACTCCCACAATATCTCAACTTGGCTTCTTGGAAGATTTTGAGGGTCCTGGAGAAGGTATCCTTGTTCTGTGGCCCCAGTAGTTTGTTCAGGCTAAACCACGGAACGTAGATGGGAGTCAAGATCAACTACGACCGAGTGGGTTTCTAGATGGGGATGGGATAATCAAGGAAGGGGATGACAGGGGACAGTTCTCTGAATCTGATATTGACGCCGATGACTATTTCAACTTGCTGCTTTCACCTGATCGACCACGGAGGTACCTCAAACAATTAGGGGTAGAGTCTGATTCCGATCTAGGGGACGAAGACGAGAACGACGATAATGATTGCGTGGATGGAAGCCCTCTTCGCCATCGCTTGCGGCAGCCTTCCGCACAGCTAAGGCGTGGTCGCCGTGGTCCTGCCCCTGGTACAGGAGGGCGGCCAAGAAAATCTCGAAGGCAAACTCGATCGTCGATGCCGCCACGGCGTATTCGGAGTCCAGTGATAATTCCACCTGAAGAATCGGCGGTCTTTCATGCGCAAGATCCGGTGTGGAATGGCGACCTTGAGGCTTGCGCCTTGACTGGTCGCGATAAGGCAATCCTCCGCGAGTTCTGGACAAAGCTGGACAATGACCAAATGCAGTTTTGCGGTCGATGCCGGGAGTGTTGGTTCCAGATGAAGATCGATTGCGATGGCATTTGTGCGCGTTGTTATCGAAAAGATGAGAAACGCCACCCCGACGAGCCGTACTTCTTCTCTGCGGATAATCAGCTCGACTTTGGCCCTGTACCGGCCCGGTTGCCCCAGCTTACGCCTACCGAAGAGTCTTTGATTGCTCGTGTTCACGTCCACGTGAACATTATGCTTGTGCGAGGGCAGCAGTACAAGTATCGGGGGCACGTAGTTCACTTTCTCCGTGAGGTTGGCTTAGTGTACAACCAGCTCCCGCTTCTGCCGCAGGAGTTGAACATTGTATTACTACGTCCTGCCAATACGTCGTCCCACGCAATTCTTAGTCGGCAATTCACCCGCCAGTTCCGTGTCCGCCGCCAGCCGGTTGTCATATGGCTAGACTACCTCCGGCGCCATCATCCTGGGTATCGATGCGTCGTCATCGACGAAGAGAGGCTAAATCAATTGCCCCAAGATGGCAATGTCCTGGATGCCATCCCCCAGAGTCAGGTGGAGGCTGCGGATGTTGGACCCGAGGAAGATCAGGAGGCAGAGCTGGACCTGGAGGACGAGGCTGCAGTGCCAGACATGTTGGCAAAGGACACGGAGCTCGATGCTCTGCGGTCTATTCTCGCCGGAGAGTCGGAAGCTGATTCAGAGCTTTCCACAAGCTTCCAGGCGCAGGCGCAACACGAGCTGCAGCTCCCGAATATACGACACACACCCATTAATGAGTTCAATCGCTCTCATGCCCTACTCTCCTTGGCGTTTCCCTGCCTCTTTCCTGACGGTAGAGCCGACTTTGTTGAACCTCGATTGCGCTCCATTGATTACAAGGATTACGTCGAGCACGCGATGCGCTGGCACGACGGGCGTTTTGCACGCCACCCGACCTTCCGCTTCGTCGCCTTCAACACGCTAATGCGGTCACAAGCACGTTCGCGGTCCAGATTCTTCGTGAAGCAACATGATGGGAGACAGCAGCCGCTGACGCGAGAGCAACTTATTCAGGCGCTGGAACACAGCGAGGACCCCGAGGCGCAGGCGCTGATCAACTCGATCACAAGGCATGCGGTGTCTATTCGCGGTACGCGTCCATTCTGGAACAAAAAGAGGCAGGACCTCGAGGCCTATGCCTATAACCTTGGTTGTCCTGGTGCATTCATCACGTTTAGCCCGGCAGATTTACACTGGCGGAGTCTCTACCAGCACATGCCCCAGTATGACGACTGGCTAGCCGCCAGACCTGCGTATATCGATATCCACCGAAATTCTGGCCCTTATATCGATATCCAGATAAGTGGGAGAAATTATCTGGATATCGATATATCCAGGTAGATATCCATACAGCCACATAGCCGCTTTAGCAAGGTTGATATCCAGATAAACCACATATAATTCTTGTAGGCTAGAAGAAAGAACAAGAAAGTACCCTAATCTAGAAAGTCCTCTGCCTCTGTTTCAACGCTAAATTCAACAGCAACGCTGGAAATAACGCCCCTGCCACCGTGAGACTTGGGTACAATGATACCCTCGCGCATCCAGTTGCCCACACACTCAACCTTCGCCAGGTTCTCGCAGGTCATGCTCTCTCTATCCCATGATAGCGTACGCCGCGCCGATGAGAAGTGAGACTCAACATCAGATGATTCAGGAGGGATTGAGAGGATATCAATTGCCATGCGGGATAACCGCGGATATGCTTTCCTTTGATCTCGATGTAGCCACCACTGGAGAGGAGAGCCAGTTATTCGGGTCGGTGGTGCATCAATAAAGGTTTCGAAGTCATCGGCGTCGTCTAAGATAGGACCAGTAACAGCAATATCGCTCAACAACTCATCCAGCTCGTTGTGCTGCCTCCCAGAGGAAGAGGACACATCTAGAGGCACCCGCAAGGATTCTGGGATTGGCGCGGCATTATATTCATCTAGCCAAATTTGCTGGGCAGCAGCAATAGCAGGCGCGTGCCAGGATTCTTCCCAATTCCGCTCAATGTATTTTTTTCGTTTCGAGGGATCGAGAAGGAGTGCGGCGGCATATACAGGTGTCTGGTCTGATAAGGTGTAGTACTTATTAAGTACAAACCAGCCCATATCGATGCAGTGTACCATGTGGGGATCATGGTTTTCCTTTGAACTATAAAGCTCCTAAATAAGACAATTAGTTAGCCGATCAATTAGATAAAAGAAAAAACATCGCCACCGACCTTATACTTCTCGTACTGTCGCAATAAAACATCCATTATCGAGAGTGATTGGGAGAGTGTAGATCGCGCCCCTTTCGGCCAACAACGTAGCTGAGGCAAACGGCTGTAGGAAACGATGCGTCCGTTCAATAAACTCCCACTCTGAAGCTAGTAGGATATCGTCTTGAAGCTCTCTATCATGGTCAATTAGGAACTGTTTTACACGGGATTGATAACGCAGAAAATTATCCAACAATCGATACCATGAATTCCAGCGTGTGGGATTATCTATACCTAGTCGGAGCTTTATTTCATCGTCCCATATAGCCGTATGAAGCGTAGATTTACGTATCCAGACCGCGATGTTGTGTACTTTCCGTAGGGGCACGATATGCTGCCATTCCAGTGGAGGTCTCCAGTAATGCGATTGCCTCTTCGCGAAGCTCTTCTTCTCTGATGGGCTTCATCTGTTCTTGTTGTCTGTCCGGCGTCGTGCAAGGTGTCGTAGAACTGTGCAAACAACTGATCGTTTGAGGTATCATCGATGGCATCAAGAGCGGCGATTAGTGCCTCTTTCGAAGACGCGAGAAGAAATGCTTGGAGGGATAGGTTAATAATGTGGGCGACGCAGCGGATACGGCGCTTAGAGGGATCAAACGTCAACTAGCAACCGATTAATCCTAATCCAGAGATAAGGGAAGGGCTATCGTACCCCATAGTCGTCTCGTAACCGCCGTGAGAGATAAGACAAGCAGGTATCATTTGAAGTGGCATTATCCCCTACATGGTAGCCCACTTTAGAAGCAATGCCGTACTTTGCCAGTGTATCGATAATTAAAGATGCCTGGGTTTCACCACTATGGCTATAGCGACATTCCGGCATCGCTAGCAGTGCCCTTTGTGGCCGATAATCCTGATCAACCCATCGCGCAGAGATGGCGAGTATCCCATGGCGATGGGGCGATGTCCAGAGATCAGAGAGGATATGGATCTTTGAGATGGAAGCTTCAAGAGTTGCCATGAGCTGAGAAGAATATAACTCATATGTGGCATCAATTAGTCGCATTAGAGCACTTCGGTTGGTCACTAAAAGGTCCTCTATAGCAGGATTAGCTGCTAGCATAATCTCTTGCATCTCATCCCAGTTAATTGCTGAGAAGGCAAGCCGGCGGCGTGTGATTAGGCTGATTATTGCATCTAAATACCGATCGCGGTTGAACATACGGCGGAGAGAGACATCCGAGTAACGAGAGGGAAAGAAAGCATCAATCCGAGGGCGTGTGGCTTCCCTTTCATCATCTAGGACATCAGAACTGCCCCCAATGAGCGTGCGATCGAGGGAAGAGATAATATCGGCATGGCACCGCCGGGCGTGATGCCATGCGTTGTCCCGCTTCCGATTCGCCCAGGGCTTATCGGCAGGGCAATGGAGGCATCGATACATCACCATACCCCTGGATTTGCGCTTACGTGACCCGCCGGTGGTGTTCTGGGTGTCCTCATCAGGATACGTTGCTTTGAAGAAGAGAGAAAAGTCCAGAGACGTCCCAGTAATGGGCTGGTCCGAAATCGAGGGCGTAGAGGCGGCGGTGGTCTGAGATGATGCCATGGTCGATAAATCACCTGGATAAGCTAATTATGCTAGAATACCTAGGGCCGTTTGAACGAGTACTGAGATGGTGGTGCTGATGTTGAAATTGAGAGAAGTTGTCAGACAATTGGCTCCACAGGGATCATTGATGGCACCCGTCAATTGATGAGAGTTATCTAAAGAACAAAAGAAATCGAACAGCCATGTGTTCGGGAACAGCTATTTGAGCCCATGTTAGGATTATGCGACAGGCCAGATGTGAAACCGGATACGCGACCCCAAGGTACGCCCCGTGTTTCATATCCAGTCGCACGAACCTAGTGGTGATATGCGACAGAAGCCTTTTCATCATCTAATCGATTGATAAGATCTTTTCAGCTAATCAGAGAGCGGTATTTAGGTGGATATCAATCTCGATATCAATTTAAGAGGCAGAGAGTTATATCGATATCGATATATATCAATATCGATATATCCAGATAGCACAGTTGATATCGATATATCATATCCAAATACGCAGGTCTGCTAGCCGCCACCGAGCCGGAGAGGATGGCTCTATCGCGCCGCCTATTGCGGCAGAACCCTCACATTGCTGCTTTCCACTTCTACCGCCGATACACCCTCTTTCGGGATATCGTGCTAAGTAAGAAGTTCAGCATCACAGATTACTGGGATCGGTACGAATGGCAAGGCCGTGGTAGCCCACACAACCACGGCCTGTACTGGATGGATAATTGTCCAGGGGCCGACATGGAGGACGAAGCGGCTCGTGATGTATTTGCACGCACATGGGGATTCCACGTCACTGCCATTAACCCTGAGCCGAGTAGGACTATGCCTCAGGGTGAGGGTAATCCCCTGAGCGTGGATCCCCTGAGCATAGAGATGACATTCCTGCGGCTCTCACAAATCGTCAACCGCTGCCAGCGCCACAAGTGCAATACCACGTACTGCTTGCGCGTGAGGAAGAGAACCGGTGATCTGGCGAGGGACATGGAAGGTGCCGCTGCGGATATCGAGGCGGCAAACGTTGCCAATCCAGAGAGGGAGTGTCGTTTTGACTTCCCTCGTGCCTTGCGGGAGCTGGCCGCAGTGATCAGGAAGGAAGGCAGGTCGTACTATGTCTTTGAGGCGGCCCGGAATGACAGCCTCATGAATAACTTCAATCCTGCGATTATCCTAGGGCTGGCTAGCCAATATCGACATATCTCCTTGCACCAGCTTACAGGCGGTTATTACGTACGCTGCGAAGTATTGCAGTAAATCTGAGAAGAAGACCGAGTCTTTCGCCAGGCTTGCAGACCAGGTCTTGCCTCACACATCGCACGTTCAGCCCCTGTTGTCCTTCTCCTCTCGCCTGATGAACAAGCTGATTGCCGAGAGAGATTACTCGGCGCAGGAGATTTCCCATCTGCTGCTTAACATTCCGCTGCAAGAAGGCACCCGTATGGTTGTCACCGTGGACTGCCGTCCGTTGGAGCGACAGGCACGTTCGTATCGTGTGGACGGAGATGTCAACGAGGCCATCGGCAGCTACAGGAAATATCTAGAGAGAAAGGACCAGCATGAGGATATAACCTATCTCGAATACCTGCAATCGTACAATCTCAACACGTGGAGGAGACTCGCTGCTCACGCGAAGAAGAGAGTCCTGTCTTACTTCCCTCGATACAAGTCTATGGAGGCCTCTTCCCAGTTTAACGACTTCTGCCGTGTTAAATTGATGATGGTTCATCCACATCGCTCTCCAGAAGAGTTGCTCGTTGTGGGCGGGCAGCGGTTCGATTCCTTCACGGCTGCGTACATGCACTGCAGACAGCACCATGATACCCATGCGGACGATCATTATGGGGAACCAGATACAGATGAATTGACGGCAGAGGAGGATGAATTTGAGCTTGAGATCCATGAGGAGCCCATCGCGGAGGAGGACTGGCATGAACTCGCCCGCATGCTACCTGACCGCCCACTGGAGGAAGAGGACATCGACATCCTCGGCCGCCGAGACATTGACATCAATTACGATTGGACCCCTCGTGTTGGGCGGTATGCCGATGATGGCATTCTCAACAGCGACTACTGGAAGCAACGCAAAGCGGAAAACACCCTTGACCTTGATGTGGATGATCAGCCCTTGGAGGCTCGCGATTCCCTAAATCCAGAGCAGCGCATAGTATACGATACGGTGATGGGCCACTTCCTGACCCAGGATCCCTCTCAGTTGCTACTCCATGTGGATGGCGGAGGCGGCACTGGCAAGTCATACCTCATTAACCTGCTCTCCGCGCACCTCCAATCCGCGACAGGGGGGGGGGGACACCTGTTTGGCGTGCTGCGCCAACGGGCGTCGCAGGAAACCAGATATCGGGCACTACCTTGCACTCCCTGTTACACCTCCCAATCAATAAGGACTTCAAGCCTCTATCTCCCGTTGATAAGACCCAGCTCCAGAAGAAGCTGAAGGATATCAAGTACCTCATCATCGATGAGAAGAGCATGCTAGGACTGCGTCAGCTATCGTGGATCGATGACCGTCTCCGCGAGGCGTTCCCGAACAGGAATGAGGAGTTCTTTGGCGGCCTGAACATCCTCTTGGTTGGTGACTTCTTCCAGCTTCCCCCTGTGCTACAGAAGCCGCTTTGTTACGACAAAGAGGTGCAGGGAGTAGAGATCAAGGGCAGGAACGCATATAGGCGCTTCGATAAATCAGTATTCTTGAAGGTTGTTCAGAGGCAGCGCGGCGACGACCAGGAGGCGTTTCGCACAGCTCTCGGGGAACTGCGGCTGCTCCAACTATCTATGGAGTCTTGGAAGCTCCTGTCCACCCGCGTGCAGGCAAAACTAGACGATCGAGAGGTCGCGAGGTTTTCCAGCGCCCTGCGAGTATACGCTACCAAAGATAGGGTGAACGAGTATAACCACTATCACCTCGACCGCCTCGGCCGGCCAGTCGTCCAGGTCAAAGCTAAGAACGTCGGCCCTGGTGCGGCTGCTGCCCCTGATGACAAGGCGGGCAACCTTGCGAAGCAGATCCCTATATGCATTGGCGCTCGTCTGATGCTGACGTCTAACCTTTGGCAGCCCGTTGGCCTCTGCAACGGCGCTCGCGGTACGGTTTACGACATCGGCTGGGCACCCGGGGCTGACCCCATCCAAGATCCTCCTTGTGTTATCATGATGGAGTTTGACAAGTACAACGGACCGGTGTTCCTGACCACCCCCGATGGCAAAAAGATTGTCCCAATTCTCCCAGTTGAGAGAGACTTTCTCATCGGAGCCACTCTCTGCGCTCGCACGCAGTTTCCCCTGATCGTATGCTACGCTATTACCGTGCACAAGTCACAAAGCATCACAGAAGATATGATCGTGACGGATCTCTCCTGCCGGGACTTTCAGACCGGTTTAAGCTACGTGGCTGTCTCTCGTGTAAAAACGCTTGAGGGTTTGATGTTAGATGCGCCATTTGATCGTAATCACCTGGTCTACGGGTCTCCCCCGGATGGCATGAAGATGAAGATGAGGGATCAGGAGCTTAGGAAACGACAGGTTCTTACACGGAGTCCTTACATGATATATAATACCAAGAATGGCCATGGCACTGGATCAGTACGTAGTAGTAGTAATAGCTTCCCGGCCCGCGGACACACGGCCTTCGGCTGAGGCTACCCCATGCGCCCCATCGCCGCTCCAATGTGCATGGGGTGGCGTAGTATTTTATTAGTAGTCATTTGTTTTCTCCTTCTCCAACTCCTTCCTGGCTCAATCTTCCTGTCGCCATCGCAAATTTGACTGTCGCTCGCACCGCCTCCAGGTTAGGTCTCCACTTTGCTCCGTCTGACGCCGACTTTCCACCTAGAAAGAAGGAAAGGTTGCCCATCATGTTTTGTCCTACTCAACGCATGGCTTCACGCTCTGCTTCCCATCTTGTGCATCGGAACAGAAAATGCTCCATTGTCTCTGGTCCACATCCACATTCACACATGTCCGACTCTGCGGCCCCGATCTTGTTGAGGTAGCTGTTGATCTTCGCCATTCCCGTGCGGAGCTGCGAGAGCACTCCGGCTTCTCGTCTCTTGCAAATGTCGTATAGTGCTTGCGTATGTTTGCCTGGTAGGGCCCGATCTATCCGTTTGGAGTAGTTGCCTACATTGTTGGGTAGTTTCCGTTGCTGATGCAGCTGCGACACTGCCAGCCTGAGCCGCGTGGAGCGGGGTAGCGATTGCGGCGTGCATCCCGCTCTGGTAGCCTTCTTGGCTTGTCTCTTTGCTTCACGACTCATGCTGAGGTCATCGTCTCTGGATGGTACCCAGATCATCTTGACTCTATTGTTTCCCTTTCTCAGTCGCTCGATGTGCTCGTAGATCTGACGGATGGAGGTCTGGCCTGATTGCTGTTGCGGTCGGGCAAGCTAAAATCTTATCGCAACGTGAGAGCCGTGGGGCCCGCACGCTGACAAAGGCTTTGCCTCAAATGATTTCCAGCCAGGTAACCCCTCGCAACGCGATGGAGCTCCACTTTAATTAGGCCGAGCTTCAAAACACAAAACATACGTTTGCGATGCAAATATCCACCCTTCGAAATTGATCCTCACCACGACACCAATCCCACATATCATGGATGGATCATTGAGTGTAGAAGAGTTGACAAGACTCCTACGAGATGCTGAGCAGCGCGCGAAGGAGGAGCGACAACGCGCCGAGGAAGCGGAGAGAGAACGACAGGAGGAGCGGCAACGCGCCGAAAGAGAACAGCAACGCGCCGAGAAGGAACAGCAACGCGCCGAGAGGGAACAGCAACGCGCCGAGGAAGCGGAGAGAGAACGACAGGAGGAGCGGCAACGCGCCGAGAGAGATCAGCAACGCGCCGAAGCGTCAGAGGAACAAACACGACTCACGACACTTGACGAATACACACTACTGTGGCTCCGATCCGTTTTCTCTCGCTTCGCCATCGAAACAGATCCAAAACTGACTTCGAGGGGCTCCATCACCAACCCGCGTGACAAGTGGTGTCCTAAGAACCTCAGGCCGTGGCCCGACTTCCTCAAAAAACAGAAGCTCACCTTCGGTACACTCTACGATTTATTTCCTACCGAGAGCCGCGTTTTCGAGAACCGAAACTTCCTGGCCGGCTTGGGGAACAGGATCTCTCAACGACCGATAGCAGACGAGAAGACGCTCGAGTATTTCCTACATAATAGCGTGGAGGATCCGGTTAGAGCCATCATACAACAGCTCAAACAGGTGGAAGAGGTCAGCAGGGCTTTTCAGATCGGAGATGGTGTCGTCTTTGAGAACCATCCCCATGCCCTCAGCGATGCGGCCGAAGAAGTCGTTGAGCGGGAGACCCCATCGACACCACCACCACCGCCGCCACCGCCACCGCCACCGCAGACGCCAGACCACCGAAGAGATCTCAAGCAGCTGCGGCCGGATCAAATCTGCGTTTATCGATCCGACAATACCCTGTCCTCCCGGCGCACCATGGTTTACGTTTCCGAGTATAAGCCGCCTCACAAGTTGACCGCCCCGCATCTTCGTCTCGGTCTCCGCGCGATGGACATCCACAAGGAAGTTGTGAACCGAAGGACGATTCCAACGTCTGTAGACCCTGACGCGCGTTTCCAGTACCACGCGGAGAAGCTGACGGCATCTGCCATCACGCAGACATATCATTACATGATCGAAAGTGGCCTTGAATATGGTCTTCTTACCACTGGCGAGGCCATCGTGTTTCTCAAAGTTGACTGGGACGAACCTGAGACTCTGTACTATCACCTAGCAGAGCCTGGTCCGGAGGTGTCGGCACATCCGAACAACGTCCATATATGCACGGCTGTCGGTCAATATCTGGCGTTCACCCTTATGGCTCTCGGTTCGCCTGGAGAACGACGGGGGAATAGGCAGGAGGAACGTCTAAAAGCTATGAAGAACTTGAAGACGTGGGCTGAGGACTTCGAATCGACATTGCGTTCCATCCCGGAAAATGAACGGTCGACGTCTTCAGACTACTCACCTGGCCATGAACCTACCACCTACAAGGATGTCGATCGGTCGCCGGCCTTGCCCCGCAAAAGGACACGTCGAACTGCTGCGTGCCAGACTGGCGAGGGGTCGTCGAGGAAGGGCGACAGGCAGGAACCATCTGATGACGAGTCGGCGCCCAGGCCACCGGACACGCCTACGCCAACCGGACGAAACACAAGACAAGGAACTAGACGGAGCCACCGACTAGCGTTACTGGCGTTACGGCCGCGCGGAGGAGGCGGCGAGCAGGGTCGGCAGTACTGTACGCAGAAATGTCTTCTCGGCATGGTCAAGGGTGGTTTTCTCGACCCAAAGTGCCCGAACGTGGCACTTCACTGCAAGAGCAGTGCTCCTGCCCGCGCACGTCATCCTGTCGACCACAAGGAGTGGCTTCGCCTACTCTGGATCCAGCTGAAACAGTCGCTCGACGACGGGATCAGGCCATTGGGGGAGGGTGGTGCGCGGGGTGTGCTTTTCCAAGTGACCCTACTTGTGCATGGCTACACATTTGTCAGCAAGGGCACGGTGCGGGCTTTCATCAAAGATCTCGAGCACGAGGCTGCTGTCTACGAGCGTCTCAAACCAATCCAGGGCGTCCACGTGCCTGTCTTCCTGGGTGCCATTGACCTTGGATCGATGAACAAGACTTACTACTATGACCACCGGGTCTACGTGGTGCACATGACATTTTTGTCCTGGGGAGGCTGCAGCATCGACAGAGCACAGAACATGGGCGACATGAACAAGTCACTCGAAGACGAGGCCATTCGGTCCTTGAGAGCCATGCATCGGGAGGGCGTGATCCATAAAGATGTGCGACTTGCAAACATGTTATTCAACCCTGAGACCAACGGGGTTATGGTGATCGACTTTGAACGGGCTTTGCTCCTCAAGCCGCCTCGGCGTCCGTTGGCGCAGCTGGTGCCGAACAAGCGAGCGTGGAAGTCGGAGACGATGGATGCCAAGAAGGTGACTGGTGATTCAAGCAAGCGAAGTCGGCCAAGTCAAGGCTTTTCAGAGGATATTTGGTTGGCAAAGACGGCGTTCTTAGAGTGGAATGCTGACCGATGGACATGAGTCGCGAGAGCGCCTTGCTAGCAAATCTACAGTCAATCACCCTACACTTCTATTTATAAATCGTCCTGTACCCTAAAACAACTCTCTCCTGTAAAACTTTTTCCTTGGCACCCGCTGTTAGCGCTCTGCTAGGGTAGAGAATTTTTGCAGGCTAAAATGGCAGCAAAAGCAGCTGTGGGGCTAACGGGACCCTAACAGCTGCCTGAAGAAAGGGATTCAGAGAGTTGACCTTTCTTCGCGACGAGTGTCTGCAACGACATTGAGCTTCGCGAGCTCTTGACATCGCCTTCGGGCGCTACTTCTCACGTGTTATTTGCGGCTTCTTCTTACCCCGACATTCCGGCTTCGCGAGCCTTCGACAATCCGGGCTCTGCGCCCTCGACTTCCCGTACGACCGACTTCTGCAGCCTCCGCTGCCCAGACGACATTCGCAGCATCTTGCTGCTTGACATTGAGGGTCATCGTGCCCTCACCGTCACTCTCACCTTCGCCCGCAGTTTAACGCTGCCTCGACCGACCTCTGCAGCTTTGGCTGCCCGAACAACACAAACAGCCTTCGGCTGCTCGACTTTCTGGGCCCTCTGGTGCCCTCGACCTTGACGCACGGACCTGTTGAATGTTGGAGGGTTCACCCTCAACTTCAGGATTAAGGTTCAGGATTAAAGTTTGACCCCTAAACTTAGATCGTAGGACTTTCATCTAGGACTTTCTAGGACTCAAGTCCTAGAAGGAACCAGTCGAAGATATAAGGTCTCAATAGTCCTTCGATTGCGACAGAATCAAGAAATATACACGATTCACCTTAACATCTGACAGCTTCTTGTTGAATATTGCGAAGCATGCCAGTCAACAAGTCAGATCTGTGGATAGCTACCACAAGATTGTGCAGTTTGCCTGCTGGCCCCTTCTTGCGCCAAATCAAATGTTCTGCTTCGGTAAGAGGCTCTGCCCCTGATATCCGCCGCTCAAAAGCGTCAGCATCGTGCCCAAATAGAATGGCTTTGGCGGAGAGGTTCAAGGTATGCCCAAAACAGCGCCCTCGCCTGCGGGCCCCAACGAAGCCGAGCTCTCCACCAATAATCTCCATGGCGGTATCATTGTTTTTCGCGTTGTCAAGCGTGAAATAGCCAATCTTGTCTTGGATCTGATACGATTCAATTACGTCGAGGATTTCTGCGGCGATGTTAGGCCCAGTGTGCCTGGCGCTAACTTCGGGGAGCCCAAGCGTAATCTTGCAAGGCTTATTGTTTTCGTCCCTAAAGAAGCAACAGATACCATATAGGGCGTATCGGTTTCCAGACCGCCAGCCGTCGAAGGAGATGTGGATAAGTCCAGGCGCCTTGCCCAAGACCTCTATCACCTTCTGCTTGTGTTGTTCGAATGCGGCGACGATCTTTTCTCGAACAGTTGTGTGGGTAATATTGGCTTTACGTGCCGAAACTGACGGGTTCAAGTAATCGAAGATAGCATGGAGTTCTGCCTCCTCGGCAATTGAAAAGGAGTGATTCTTGGCCACGATCCAATCGATCAGAAGCCTCCGGAAGTGTTCCTTGTCGAAGCGTTTAATGAAGTTATTCGCAATCGCTTGTTCTCGGGGGTCGTGTAGATCGAGCTTCATGGATTCAGCGAGAGTCCGCTGCCCCGGAGGCTTTCTGCCCTTAGAATTCGCCTTCTTTTCAGCAGTTCCTTGGGTCATTCCAGGCGGAGCGCGGATCCCGTGGTCGTTGAACAGATGATTGTACGCGTTATGAATACCATCAGCTTCGAAATGTCGTGGATGTGGATTATTCTTGCGAATGCACGCTCGGCATATCCATCTGCGGGCGTCTTCCTTTTGGATGTCATATCCAAATTGCCAGGCCCAGCAACGCGTCTCCCTGGCTCGCTCAGAGAACGCCCAGCCTGGGAAATGCCTCCAGAGCGTACGTTCGTACTGTTCATCGCTTGCGGAAGAGGTCCTCAGAGTCGAGACAGGGGTCGAGGTTGAACGGGTAGGATACGGCGTCGGGCAGGGTGTTAATTCGGTAGCGGACCCGAAGCCGCTGTCGGAAATGTTGATGCAGGAATCAGGCGAGGTCATGGTAAAATAATCTCTTTGTCGTGTCGAAATCGCAAAACATGGTGCAGGTGATGGGTCAACAACAGGTCGTCAGGTTAGCGCGAATGACGAGTCCAACGCGGCTAGTTGGCACAATATGCCCTTATCCTGCAGATGTTTCAGATACTTACCTTTCGAGCTAATTTGGTGTGGACGAGCACGTAGCGAGTGCCATATTGGGGTCGGGTATTAGATAAGTCCCTAACATCCTTCACATCACGAGCTTGACGCGATTAGTATTGCTTGCAATTTTTCGCGCAGTATTGAGATATTGAGGGATCTGGACGCGTTTTCTTAATCAGCTTGCCGGCAGTTATTTAATGGTATAATTGTTGTATTATAAATCCAAAGTATGGACAGTCGAGCTTGATATTTGCTGGATATGTTGTTGAGGAAAATGTACACCAATTGATGGCCCTCATGATGATATGCACTCACGGAGCAAATCTTAAGTATATCCATCAAGACTTACGTCATCCCAATGAGAAAGCATACGACATTCGAATAGTGTTTCCTATATTGTATGTATTCTAAAATTGCGCTGTTCAGAAGTTTCATGGTGTTTTTGACATAGGGTAGCAATATTGCAAAAGTTATGGGGCACATCAGCCTCTGTTAGAGGTATTCTGCCAAAATACATGGGCCCCCTTAACTACCCCCACTTCTAATCCACCCAAATCCACCCAATCCATCCACGACATCGCCGAGTGGATTCGGTGGATTAGCCAATCCACTGGGGTTTTGCTAGTGGAGTGGACAGTGGAATCCACGAGTGGATCCACTACGTGGATTGGGTGGAGTGGCTTTCAACCCTGTCCACTCATCCTGGAATTTCAGTCAGCGGTATTTCTGATCGAGAACAGGTAGATACCTACAGATACATGGCTCCCATGGCCATCTAATATGATGAGCCTTGCATCAGACTCATCTGCTGGCTGGCTTTGGGGCAGATAAACCTCTTTGAGCCACTCGACCGCAATATGGTTGTCTGTCCAGCCGTTATCGGATGTGATATAATACCAGTCGGCGATCTTGTTAAACTCATCAATAAACCACTGCTTCTGAAGTTCTTTGCCCTTGAAGATAATTCCCGGCTTTAGAAGACGGCCATCTGCAGTGACGGCTTCGATAAAACTAGTCCAAGTGCGGGACTGCGAGCCTTTGAGGAAGGCCTTCCTCCTGGGATCGCTACTGCCAATTACCAAGGAATCCAAACCTAGATTTGCAATTTATTGCTAAGTCTTGTATCAGAAGTGGTCAGTACTCACCAAATCCAGCCATGATACCGCCCTCGTCAACATTAACCGTGTTCTCAGGCTTGATCCAGCCATATTCGCTCTCCCGGATACCAAAGTACCAATTGACGGCCATTGGGGTAAAAGAATTGAACCTTGAAGCTTCCTGGCGTTTTCCTACCTTCGTATCGATCTCTGGATGGCGTTTAATAAATCTGGCTAGCCAGTGTACACCGATAGGCGTTTCCCGGCCCTGCTGTCTCAACAGGGCAGCTACCGTGGCGCGAACTTGACTGTGGGAAGGAGCATAGCCCAAGGCCTCTTGTCGAAGTATCCATGTAACTAATCTAGCCTCTTGGGATTTGTATAACAACTGGGCAGGTTGGGTGACCTCGGACTTTGACGGTAGGCCTCTTAATCGGTCAGACAGAGTGGTTTGGGGCATTCCATGCTTCTGGGCGGCCTGGTGCTGCGAGAGGTGGTTATCTGTAACATCCAGTATAGCTTCAATGACATCATTCTCTGTATAAGACTGTTGAGGCATTTTCAAGGCGATTAAAGGAAGCTGCTATAGATAAAAGTTTGATGAAATTTTGGGGAGGCTGGGTGATGAAGGAGACATTTTGAGAAATTTTACATTAGTGCCATGCGACCAAACTGCTTATGTAAAATACAAATGAACATTCCAATATGAAACAGCATGAAACTCTCAGTAAGACACAATCTGTTCCATGTAAATAACTTCAATTTTGGCCAAGCACTGTGCAAGTGAAGTTTAACATTTTGTATGGGGAAATCTTTTTTTCGCTGACCGGTAGGTGGGTATGACCGGCAGGTGGGTACTGCATGGTACAGGCATGTTGTAGGACTCTCTTGCTGCACCTGACTGGACATTGTCAGTCCCCATATTGTCTCCCTGCTTTGTTCCCATTTCCAGCTGCTCCGGCGGGGAGGGGACTGGCGCAGAGGGCCTTGCCGTTTTAAAACCTTGATTCAAATTCGGCGTTAATGCAATAATCGCCCCGGCTATCCGGCATTCGACAGAAAGGTTACTTGCCCAATAGGGAATGCTGCCTTAAGGCTTGTTGGAAAATCCGGGGATCCCCCTTCCCTTCAGGATTCAGAATAACAGTTTGAAAGTCCTAGATTTAAAGTTTAAAGTCCTAGATACAATTATCTAGAGATATAAACCCGAGAATAACTCTCAGCTCAATAAGAAACAACCAAGTTTCATAAATAAAAAAAAAATAAAAAAAAAACATTTTCACCCAGCACTACTGCGCAATATAAACAACACGTGGAGCGGGCCAAAGCCAGGGTGGGCCAAAACTAGTGTGGACGACTTATCAACAAAGTCACGCGGGACATATCGGTCAAGGAGAGCGACTTGGTTTGGATTTTTCAAGACCCTGCTAATTCGAACAACGAGATGTGATAGAGCCGAATAGATAGACAGATACAAGTTTAGCTGCCTAGAAACCGTTGCTAGCAAAAGAGATAAAAATAGAGTAGCCAGCTACATTTATCACATTTGGACAAATGTCTTGCTCAGCCCTCGATTCTACTCGGTTTAGGTGCAGAATGCACCAGCGGGAACGCCCACACACTTCTCCTTACTCTGGCCGCCAGTGATGTTGATGTCTGTAAATGTCCAGTCCTTGCAGTCGGCACAGAGAATGAAGGTGTTCTTACCCGCCGGCTTCACCGTTCCTGTGACGTTCTTTATCCTGATACCTGTCATAGGAATACCCTTGGTAGGCTGCTGAGTCGGGCCGCCGTTGAGGTAGTCCTGTCGGAAAACCATGCCGTATTTGTCGATATCGCGAAGGGTGATGTCCTCATACGTGACATCCGTGACGGAGCCTGTGGCCCCCGCAATGGTCTTGATACGAATAGCGTTTTCGGAACTTTCAATCATGGTCTTGGAGATGAAAACATTCTCGACGATAGATTTATTGCCAACGGATCCAATCGAGGCACCGTGACCACCGCTGCAGTGACCGTTGGTGAAGGTGATGTTTTTACCCGAGTTGATGGCAACGCAATCGTCCTGATTCTCGACGACGGCACCATCGATAACGAGTCCATCGACCTTGCCGATATTGAAGCCGTCAGTGTTGTGTCCGCCCAGTTTGTCGCCGAGGGAGCTGTCGATGTGGACGTCTTTGACAAGCAGGTTCGTGACTGTGTTGATGCTCACGGCCTGGACCGGAGTGTCCTTGATGTTGAGATTCTGGACGATCGAGTCATGAACATCATGAAGTGCCACGAGCTTGGGCTTCTTCTTGCCGCCGTTGCCGCCTTTTCCATCCCAATATCGCCGACCTTGACCATTGATGCAGTGTCCAGCATCTCCCTCAATGGTAAGGCCGTTTCCCGAGATAGTAATTAAAGGACCTAGCCACTCGGCGTAACCAAAGGTCATGACTCCCTTGAAGATGACCTATAACTCTGTCAGATAAATGTCACGTCATGGACGAGAGTAGACCGAGTGGCTTTACCGTGGTGCCATCCTTAAGATTGGTCAGGTCCAGAGTCTTTCCAGCAGGGACTTTGACGTTGTTGAGGACGATAGTCGAGCAGCTGCTCTTGTGCTGCATAGCAGTATCAGCAGTAGTAAAGTTACAGCCTCCAGAGGCTGGATGGGAGTCTGAACTCGATTCAGACTTGGGGAGGGACCTGGGGTGGTGGGACTTTGAGTTGGAATGGGAGTAGCCAGCAAAAGTGGAAGCAATAAAGCCGCCGAAAAGAGGGAGTGAAAAGCGCATCTTGTAACGATATGTCAAAAAAAAAAAAAAAAAAATGAAAAAACCGAAGTACAGTTCAAAGAGGGTTAAGGAAAACAAGGAGGAAGAACATGGAAAGTTGTCTATCAAAGCAAATAAAAAAAGAAGAAGGGACACAATATTGATCGAGACTGTCAAAGTCTTGAATACCTACATGAAAAAAAAAAAAAAAAAAAAAAAAAAGAAAAAGATGAAAAAAATCGGAATGCTCAAAGTATATAAAGATCTTGAAACAGCGAGTCAAACCTACATGCCGTCTAGCCGTCCGTCAAGGTTCGTATTTCGTATTTGGCAACCTTGACACTTGATGGTTTCACCAGGATCCAGTATCTAGTGACGATATGAGATGCCATTTTCTACCGCGTCGAAGTGCCAATCTATGGGCACGATAGATCCACCTCTGTCCTCAACATCCGGGGTTAGATGGGTTGAAACACTAAGCAAGGGCTCGGGTAATATATCTCCGTCTATTGGTGCATGGCAATTATCCAAGCCGCGGTGTTGTTTCAGATTTAGTCTGGAAGCATGTCAATTCCGGATGCCCGGCACGATGACTGCCTACGCCGCCGCACTATATGACTATAGGGTTTTGTTTGAGTTTATAGGTAGCATAGTTTGAACTTTGAACATGAGGAAAGGAAACCTACAGGGAGTTTCAGGTTCAGTTTCTCTTGAAATACAGGAAAGTTTGCCATTTTAGGGGGTAGGTGGAAGAAAGAAAGTTAAAACTGCAGAAACTGAACCTGAAATTCTCTGTATCAAAATATCCAGACACGTCTTTCGGCTGTTGCGGCAGTGTCTCACCATCAAGTCATACCGACTGCTACAGTGGGATGCAATAAGTTTGAATACCCTTAGAAGTACTGATACCCCCTGTCTAGCCTATTTGGAGTTAAGCCTGCTTCTAATCTGAAGAAGAAGCTCGATCTAGCCAATCCCTATATTCTTATTAGCCATGCAAAAGCTGATATGCACGTGGTAGCTGGCTCAAAGAGGCTAGCGGCAAAAGAAGATACACGCCCGGTATTCAAACTTATTGCATCCCACTGTACTTGGAACTCATATCCGCCTAGTTAGCCGAATGTTCATGTTTCAGCTGCAGTTGCATCGGTAGTTCAGACTACCCACACTTGATGGTAAGATTCGCTACTCAATTTGTCATTGAAGAACCGACAGACGGGTTGATTTGCAGCTTCTTGCTTGATTGCGCGTTGGGCAAAGTAATCTTCTGGGCCTGGTGGCCGAGGAGCATCCTGAAAGTTTATCTGCAAATTAGCATAATTATGATGTTAGATACAAAAGTACCGACAAGACCAGAGTGGGGGCCTTAAGCAGTCTAAGGTTTGCTGTTGTTTATATTGCGCAGTAGTACTGGGTGAAGGTACAGTGATTTTCAGGTTCAGTTTCCCATCATATACCAAGGATTGTGTTATTTTGGCGGGTTAAGATAAAATGTAAACACGAAAATGTAGAAACTGAACCTGAAATTCACTGTATATTTCTTATGAAACTTGATTGTTCATTGTTGAGATGAGAGTTCTTCTCCTGTTTAAATCTTTAGTTGATTTCATATAGGACTTTGAACTTTAAATCTAGGACTTTCAGACCAACAGTCAGAATCCTGATGATAGGGGGGATTCCCAGTTTTCCAACAAAAGATCAGACCGCTGGCGAAGGGGCATTCGATGATTGCAGCCGGAGCAGCACTACGGTGGAGCAATCACCATATCTGTCAGATATTAAGGTGAATCGTGTATATTTCTTGATCCTTTCGCAATCGAAGGACCATTGAGACCTTATATCTTCAACTGGTTCCTTCTAGGACTTGAGTCCTAGAAAGTCCTAGATGAAAGTCCTACGATCTAAGTTTAGGGCGTCAAACTTTAATCCTGAACCTTAATCCTGAAGTTGAGGGTGAACCCTCCAACATTCAACACACCCCCTCAGGCTCAATAGGTCCCAGTTGAGCCTGCATTTCCTAGGCAGTCTTCTATCTTCTGGAGCCTTGCTTCTATTCCTTCTTGCTTCCGGCTCTGCTGCTGTCTTTCCTGAATATCTTCCAGGCCAAGTTGATAGAGGAAGCGGTTCCATTTGCCTGCCGGCAGGGCCTTTGTCAATCCGTCTGCGATCATATCCGTTGATTTGGTGTATTTGACTTGAATTCTCCCTTCTTGGACCTCCTGTCTCAGCCAGTGGTTGTGAATATCCACGTGCCGCAACTTAGTCTTCAAAGTAGCGATTTCGGCGGTCACAAGGTTGATAGTTTGAGTATTGTCGCAGTCGATACGGATAGTCGGATCATCCATCTGAACTGTAAGCTCTTTCAACAGCCGACTCACATAGAGGGATTCCTTAGCAGCCTGTGCCAAGGCTAGGAGCTCTGCCTCTGTCGTGGATGTGGTGACTGTATTCTGCTTGCTAGCTCTCCAGCCGATCTAACCGGTCGAATAGTCGGATAGTGTACGCTTGGGAGCTTTTCCGATCAAGGGTGTTATCGGCAAAAGAAGCGTCACTAGCAACTGTAAGACCTCCGGGTCCTCCGAATCGTAGGGCTCGGTGCCTTGTGTGTGAGAGGTAGTGGATAACGCGGTCGGCGGCGTCTTGGTGTTCTTGGCCAGGGTTGACAAGAAATCGGGCCAGCCTGGAGGCGGCGAAAGCTATGTCAGGCCGGGTGTTAACGGCGATATAGAGGATCGAGCCGACTTTACGTTGATATCGTTGAAGTTCTGCCGGGGTTGCTAGTCCTGTTTGAGGTCGTAGCTCTGTTTGAGTCATTGGTACTGTAGATGTTCCCTTGTTAGCTAGATTTGCGATTTTGTCAATGTAGGCTGTTTGAGATAGCCAAATCTTCCTTGCA